>NC_138772.1:383652606-383882606 GCF_965119305.1 Pelophylax lessonae
GAATAAAGACAATAGTCCATCCAGTTCAACCTGTGTAGGTGTGTGTGGCTGTAATCATCTCACATAGCCCTGAATTTTCTGATCCTTGAGATGTACGTCTAATAGTCTTTTGAAAGCCACCATACTTCCCGCAGAAACCACCTCTTGTGGTAGAGAATTCCATAATCTTGTAGCCCTCACAGAAAGAACCCCCCACGTTGCCTGAGGTTAAAACGGTTCTACTCTAATCCCATTGAGATATTTGTAAATTGTTATCATGTCCCCCCTCAGGCGTCTCTTCTCCAGGGAGAATAAATCAAGCGATTGCAGACGCTCTTCATAATTAAGGTCCTCCAATTCCCTAATCAGTTTAGTTGCCCTTCTCTGGACTCTCTCCAGCTCCAACACATCCCTCCAGAGGACTGGCGACCAGAACTGGACAGAATACTCCAGATGCGGTCGGACCAGAGTTTTATAAAGTGGAAGGATTATAGTCTTATCTCTGGAATACATCCCTTTCTTTATGCATGCTAATATTCTACTGGCTTTGGCAGCTGCTGCCTGACATTGCATGCTATTGCCTAATCTATCATCAACCAAGACTCCCAGATCTTTCTCCATTTTTTTACGTTTTCATAGATGTGAATTTTTTATATCTACTATAAAATAAAGTTGGCATAGACTCCTTAGCCCAACATGCCTGATGCATTACATTGATCTGCACAGAAAAATGACATACAGTGTGCCTCATATTCTCTCCAGATGTCTTAAAAAATACGGTAAATGGGTGCTTTAGGTTATAGCAGGAAATTTCACACTTTCTGTGTGTAATGTTTACATTAAGACTGTTGGTTTACTTATACATATGTCTGTTCAAGTGCCGATTCACACATATGTGATGCGGTAACCCTGGGAAACCACTGCATCGCATTCGACTCGCAGGCAGTTCACACTGCCATATGCAAATCGCTGAGGGTGTCAATACAAGGTTAACGACACCCCAGATTAGTTTGCATATCGCAGTGTGAATTGTCTATTAGGACATGAATCGGATCACATAGGTGTAAACACCCATGTGATCCGATTCTGGTACGGACCAAAAAAGGGTCCTGTGCGACTTTGGTCCAAATGCAATGCAAATTCAGCTGTACAATCTGTATGGCTGAATTTGCACCGCACAGACATCACATGTAGTATGCAGGGCAGTGCGCAGAGAATCACATGTGATGTCTGACCCCGCTACAGCTACATCCCCCGCTCTAATTTAACACAACTAGAGGATGATCAAATAAAATGCAATCAGTATACAGAGGTTTACCTCTTCTTATAAATATTAAAGGAATACTCTAACCACCATGACCGCTTCAGTGATTTGATATATTTACAGTTATGTGTTGGGGGCTAGTTGCACCCCTAGCACATATGACTTAGGCAGCCAGACAATGTCATGTTCTTATTCAAACATGTATGAACAAGGACTTGACATATTATGACAAAACACAACTAGTTATTAAAAAAAACATATTACAACAATTTAAACATGCTAATGCGCATACCTTTTCTACTTATTTTGCAGACTGCTGGTGGGTAATGCTTGCGGGTAATGCAGGTGGTTACTGCTGGTGGGTTGTGCTGGCGGTTACTGCTGGTGGGTAGTGTTGGTCAGTAATGCTGGTGGTTACTGCTTGGCGGGTACTGCTGGCGGGTAATGATGGCACTGCTGGCAGGTAATGCTGATCATGCGGGTACTGCTGGAGGAAGTAGCGGCTGCAGCAGAGAGCAGAACCGCTGCTTCCTGTATGGCTCCTGTCACAGGCAGAGTGCATTTCATATCACTCTGCGTGTGACAGAGCCACAACTATACAGGAAGCAGCGGTTCTTTCACTGACGACTGAAGACATTAGGGGCTGACTGGCAACTTTTGGCCTAGGGGGCAAGTACAACCCAGAGGCCCATGGTGCACCGACTCTGCCCCCCTCCCACTCTCCCCCCGACCCCCATCCCAGACTAAAGCTCTGCTCCAGGTACTCTCTGCTCACCGGGTCGGTCAGGCTGGACAGTGCCTGCCGCACCGAGTCCTGGTTCCTGAACTGGCCAGCAGGGGGTGGCCAGGGGATGTAGGGGGGAACCGGGGCAGCTTGGTCAGGGCTGGCCAGGGGAGAAGAGTCTCCGGGCACTAAGCTCAGACATGGCGTACACCATCCAGGCCAGGAGGGCAGCCTGCACTCTGTCCTCATCCCCGCGGGTGTTTTGTACTCCTCTTCACCAGGAAGCCTTTACGCGAGGGTCATAGATCTTTTTTTTTTTCCTGAGGGGAGGGGGGCTTTGGTATTCAGCCTTGGGTACCCAGAGAACAATAATTCAACAGCACGCCTGCCACGCTTTCTTGTTCTCTCTCACCTTATCGATCACTGCAGGAGAGTCACTGTTTCAGGAGCCTGTGTTCAGCCTTCTCCCCAGATCACAGCTGCTGCTCCATCCTATAGCCACACTATACAGAAAGGCCGCGGGATGAAGTTTTACTTGTAGTGATGGACAACATACTTTGTGTACTCATTAGCTCTGGAGGCAGCAGGTTGTGGTTCTGCACCGCCCCCTGCTGCCTCCCCAGCCAATGGATAGCTGAAGCTGAGTCCCTCCCTCATGACATTACCCTGTATTCTCATCAGTAAAGAATTAGGCCGACCAGGGACTGACATTTAACCACTTGCCGACTGCTGCACGACTATTTACTGCGGCGGTCAGCCCCTCACAGGCAAAGCGACGTAGGACTACGTCGCTAGCCTGTGAGGCTCTAAGGAGCGAGCGCGCGCCGCCGGAGGCGCGCTTCCGCTCGGTCACGGACACCCCCGCGCGTGTGCCCGGCGGACTCGCGATTGTCCGTTACACCGGGAGAAAGGCAGGCGGCTAATGTAAACAAAGCCGCCTGTCATTCTTCCCTGTGTAAGAATGGAGATCATACGGTTCTGCTATGTAGGACCGTTGATCTCTGTTCTTACACCAGTAGCCACATCCAATCACAGTTAGAATCACGCCCCTTGGGACACACTTAACCCCTCCCTCTCAAAAAAAGTTAACCCCTTCACTGCCAGTGTCATTTTTACAGTAACAGTACATATGTATAGCACTGATTACTATAGTAATGTCACTGGTAACCCCAAAAGTGTCAAAAATGTCAGTCAAGGGTCTGATCTGTCCCCTGCAATGTCGCAGTCCCGCAAAAAAAATCGCAGATCGCCGCCATTACTCGTTAAAAAAAACAACAAAAAATGACAAAATTCTTTCCCTTAGTTAGGAAACGCAATAACTTTTGCGCAAACCAATCAAAATACGCTTTTTGCGATTTTTTACCAAACATATGTAATATAAAACAAATTGGCCTAAAATGTTAAAAAAATTAGATTTTTACATTTTTTTGGGGGAATTTCATATAAAAAAATTTGAAAAATATTGTTATTTTTTCAAAATTGACGCTCTTTTTTTGTTTATAGCGCATGATCAAAAAATCGCACAGGTGATCAAATACCACCAAAAGAAAGCTCTGTTTGTGGGGAAAAAAAGGACATCAAATTCGTTTAGGTACAGCCTCGCACGACCGCGCAATTGTTCGTTAAAGTCATGCAGTGCCGAATCGCAAAATAGGCCCTGGTCAGAAAGGGGGTAAAATCTTCCGGGGCTTAAGTGGTTAAAGAATGAGAAAGTGCGACTGTGCAGTTCCCTTAGCTGAAGCAGTGCAGCCTTTATACAGAGCATCAGAGCAGTCTGGGGGGAAATTTCCTCCTTGCCCCCCGGCCCATTCCGCCCCTGGCAGACATCCTAAGTCTCCAGCGGCAGCCGGGAGATCGCACGGCACTTGCAGGTGTTCGTGAGCCACCGGCCAAAGGCAGGAGACTCCCGCAAGTCGCAGGAGACTTGGGATGTCTGCTAAAGCGTGAACCGGCACTTATGTGTAGTATCTCTTCGAAAATTCATTCAAAAAAAGATCACAGGAAATTCACTTACTTTGGAAACAAATAATTGTGTTTTAACCAATGAAGATAAGCAAAAAGTAACAATATTTCTTTGAAGCCTTCCAACACATGACCATAAAAATAAAGCAAGGAAAAAATATACTAGCACCAGCGGAGATAATTTGAAACATTTGGCAGCAAGTCAGACACTGCTGAGCTTAATAGTGTACATTTGTGAACAAAGGATTGCTTTTGCTTTTTAGTCACAAAAAGTTTTGTTTCATCTTCAGAGGAGTATGTTTTATGAATTCCACCAGTTTCTGAAGATTTTAGTGACACCAGCTTTGATGTGGGGCCATTTAGATTTCCTTTAAACTGATAAAAAATATCATATGCTTTGTGTCTTAGAGCGATAGGAGTTTTTTTTTTTCCCTTTAATTGTGTTTTAGAAGGAAGCAACAAAGGACCATTCTTATTAGGGTCATGCAATAAAAATTCAGCGGCTTAGTTTGGTATTTTGCATAACTACACAATTTTCAAACCTCTTGTTGCCAGACTGAGCTAAGATGACATTTAACCAATTCAAAACTGAACCGATTCTGACATCACTTAGAGCCCCCAAACATTATATATTTTCTGAAAGCAAAGGCCATGGAGAATTAAATAGTGGTAGGTGCAACTTTTTATGTCTTAGGATGATTCATCAAATGCAAATTTTCAGGAAAAAATACACTTTATTGAATTTTAGTGCACACTAACACAATATAATACTCAACTTTTTGTAAAATGTAAAAAAAGTTATTACGCAGAGTAAATACAGTGGATATGAAAAGTCTACACAACCCCGTTAAAATGTCAGGTTTTTGTGATGTATAAAAATTAGACAAAGTTAAATAATTTCTGAACTTTTTCCACCTTTAATGTGACCTATAAACTGTACAACTTAATTGAAAAACAAAGAAAAATCTTTTAGGGGGGGGGGTGGGAGTAAATATATAAAACTAAAATAATGTGGTTGCGTGACTGTGCACCCTCTTATAACTGGGGAATGAAGCTGTGTTCAGAAATTAAGCAATCACATTCAACCTCATGTTAAATAGCAGTCAGTACACACCTGCCATCATTTAAAGTGCCTCTGATTAACCTCAAATAAAGTTCAGCTGTTCTAGTAGGTCTTTCCTGACATTTTCTTAGTCGCATCCTACAGCAAAATCCATGCTTTGCAGAGAGCTTCCAAAGCATCAGAGGGATCTCATTGTTAAAAGATATCAGTCAGGAGAAGGGTACAAAATAATTTCCAAGGCATTAGATATACTATTGAACACAGTGAAGACAGTCATCATCAAGTGGAGAAAATATGGCATAACAGTGACATTACCAAGAACTGGACGTCCCTCCAAAATTGATGAAAAGATGAGAAGAAAACTGGTCAGGGAGGCTGCCAATAGGACAACAGCAACATTAAAGGAGCTGCAGGAATATCTGGCAAGTACTGTTTTTTGGTAGATGTGAGAACAATCTGCTGTATTCTTTATATGTCTGGGCTATAGGGTAGAGTGGCAAGACAGAAGCCCTTTCTTACCAAGAAAAACATCCAAGCCTGGCTACATTTTGCAAAAACACATCCAAAGTCTCCCAAAAGCATGTGAGAAAATGTGTTCTGGTCTGATGAAACCAAGGTTGAATTTTTTGGCCATAAAAACGCATGGAATTCAATGGGCTTTTTTTTTTTTTTTGCATCACCTGATTAGAGCCAGAGGCTCTAATAGGCTTCAGCAAAGGGTGGACCCGGGGCCCAGAGCAGTGCGCCCCGAGCCCACCCATTGTGTGACAATAGCGAATGAAAATTTGCTATTGTCACTCGGATCCTCCTCCTGGCCAATCAGGAAGCGGGTCCGATACACGCTTCCTGATTGGCCGAAAGGCAAACCCCATGCCATTGGCTGGGGAGGACGCCGGGGGACTGAAGAGAAGCCGCAAGCCGCTGCTGCACCAGGGGGCACACAGACAAATCCTGTCCCCGCTTCGAGCCCCGCTCAGCCGCCGCCTGCCCTACGACGTGACCAGCTTCATGATCGAGTGCGACGCCTGGAAGGACTGGTTCTACGGCAGGTAGGGATTGGCTGTGTGTCATCCAGGCCTCCGGGTGTGTGGTGCCCGTGGAGGGAAGGAGGGTGCCCGGGGAAGGGGAGGGGGGGTCTTATTGTTACCCTGGTGACTGTCATCTCATGCCTCTATTGTGTGATCGGCCCCCACTTACTGTCCCAATGTGATCGGGGGTCCCCGATGTGTGATCGGGGAAGACGGGGATGTGTCCCCGGGGTTTGGTTTTGGTGGGAATGACAGACGGCCTCCTCCTCCATCTTCTCTCCATCCTCCTGTGTGCTGCCTGTCAGTCTACACAGCACTGTTGTTCTCCATAATGTCACCGGACACCCCTACATACTGCATATGGACCCCCTCTGACACATCCTCTATACAGATCTTCTCTGCAACATCCTCCAGTAGGCTGAGGTAAGTGCACTGGTCTCACGCGGGTGGGGGGGGACACGCTTACGCTGGTCACTCTGCATCGAAAGGGGGCATGCTGGCATCTCTGCATTGAAAGGGGGCACAATGGCATCTCTGCATTGAAAGGGGGCATGATGGCATCTCTGCATTGAAAGGGAGCACGCTGGCATCTCTGCATTGAAAGAGGGCACGCTGGCATCTCTGCATTGAAAGGGGGCACGCTGGCATCTCTGCATTGAAAGGGGCACGATGGTATCTCTGCATTGAAAGGGGGCACGATTATCTCTGCATTGAAGGGGGCACGCTGGTCACTGCATTGAAAGGGGGCACGCTGGTCTCTGTGCATTGAAAGGGGGCACGCTGGTCTCTGTGCATTGAAAGGGGGCACGCTGGTCTCTGTGCATTGAAAGGGGGCACGCTGGTCTCTGTGCATTGAAAGGGGGCTTGCTGGTCTCTATGCATTTGAAAGGGGGCATGCTGGTCTCTGTGCATTGAAAGGGGGCACGCTGGCATCTCTGCATTGAAAGGGGGCACAACGATCTCTGCATTGAAGGTGGCACGCTGGTCTCTCTGCATTGAAAGGGGGCACGCTATACCTTAATTACTGAAGGCCCCTTTCACACTTTTGTGACCTCAAAGTCACGCAATTTTTTACAGCGTTTTTTGCCGCAAAGCAATGCCTATTACATTTTTCTGTTTGCGCCCCCACAAAAATTTTGAGCACCAGCCGCCACTGTACGCAGCCATATTATTTTGTACAGTTTATAGGTCACATTATAGGTGGAAAAAGTTCTGAAATTATTTATCGTTATCTCATTTTTTTCACATCACAGAAACCTGACATTTTAACAGGGGTATGTAGACTTTTTATATCCACTGCAGATACCTAGAATTTAACCCTTGGGATAGCATGAGCCGTGACAGTTCCTCTTTATGCCCTACAAAGAAGCCGATTAAACTGAAATTGGTTTGATTAGTTGCTTTACTAGCCAGTAATGACTAGTAAACAATTAGCTAAAAACAGAAGTGACAAAATACTTGGGGCTTCTAGTTTCATATACCATAAAGATGGTTCCTCCTTCCAGCAGCAGCCCTGGGCTCCCCAGTGTAACAGGATAGTTCAGGCACAGCAGCAGGAGGGGGCCCTATTACTCCACTTGTAAAAGTGACTGTAAAAGTGGCTGTTTAGGTGCTCAGATCGCTTTTACTAGAAAGGGAATCGCAGCCTGTATATCACCACCACTTATATTTATACGTACGTTGATCGGGAAGTGGTTAAAGGGTCATTTCCAAAAGTTGTAACATATTAAACGAGGAGTACAGCTAAAACTGGTTTGGCTGTATTTCTCCTGTGGTTCACATGAGTTCAGTTCGTTCTGCATTCCTGTGACCCATTTTCAGCAGACAGTGGGCTGAAGCCGGCTGTCAGCTGATGTCACAGAGCTGGTCCAAGCTGGGGAAAGATCACGGCCATATGGTCGAGCTCTGGCAGAACCCTAGACTGACACCTAAATTCTGAAGGTTTTAGCCAGAGCCCGTATGAGTAGGTTGCACATTGATGGATTCAGGACAGCGGGCTTGTAGGTAAGTTTAACCAATATTTATAGTGCTAGGAGAGAGAAGAGGAGCATAAAATTAGAAGGCATAAAATAACTCATAACACATAGGCTTTTCTCCCATACTTACAAAGTGTAAATGACTAATTTTGGTAAGATCGCGGCCATATAGTCCAGATCTGCCAGAACCCTACACCGACACCTAGCTCAGACTCTCAGCGAGCCGCTGAGAGCTTGGCCTAGCTGCTCCTGCCCCCTCCATACCCCAGCCCTCCAGTGAGTGCGCGGAAGGGGGGGGCAGAGCAGACAACGGTGACTAACAGTCACCTGCTCTCTGCTCTCAGAGCTCTGAGAACTGAGCGATCAGTGGTGTTTGATCACTCGGTTCTCAGACTTAGAGCAGGCAAGGGACAAATGCAGCATTGGACCGATGCTGCATCCACCTAGGTATGTATGAATCTTAAAAAAAAAAAAAATCTGCAAACTTCTCTTTTAAATGTGGATAGTCTTCCCATTTAAATAAATGTAGCCTGCAGCACATAGTCGCAGGTTACGCTGAATTCTGAAGGTTTTAGCCAGAGCTTGTATGAGTAGGTTGCACATTGAAGGATTCAGGACAGTGGGACTGTAGGTAAGTTTAACCTATATTTATAGTGCTGGGGGAGAGAAGGGGACCATAAATGAAAAGGCATAAAAGAACTCGTAACACATAGGCTTTTCTCCCATAACTTAAAAAGTGTAAATGACTAATTTTGGTAAAACTCAGAAATGAGTATAAATATGGTTTTAGTAAAAGCCTATAAGGAAACCAGTTTTTAATATCCACAGGAAAGGCTATGTAGGCCAGTGGACCCAGCTTATCTAGGTACAACAATGAGCTTTCAAGGAATAAGACACCAACAGCTAAAGCAAGAGGGAGCCTAGGATGAGGAGTGAAGAATTTGCTAAAGCAGTGAAAAGGCTTCCATGTTCCACTTCAGAATTGTAGATTGACGAAGACCTAGATTTAAACCAAGCAAAGCATGTTTCTGTGTAAATTAATTGTCTGATCATTCCCTGCGTGTTAATCTCTTTCTTTTGTGCTAAACAAGAGTATAGCTATAGCCATAGCCACACTGTTTTATATGAGTATCTAAAGAAATTGGCAACAAAATAAATACAATGAAAGTAAATATGGTTTAGAAACCTTTTTACAATTCCAATGAAAGCATCTCTACAGGAATTGCATTTTAAACAAGATGGGTATTAGACACCATAATAGTTTTTCTATAATACAATATCACACATAGCCCTGGTCTTATAGCATTTTCTATTATTGTATTAAAATTTTCCCTGTGCACTGGAAGTTTCAGCAGGACACTATCTACAAGCCTTATATGCTCTACTGGTTTTATTGAAGCCCGTAAAAGATCTTGGTAGTAAGAAATGTGTTATGCACTAGTTGCACATTTAAAGTTGATGTACAACTGAAAAATTTCAACCAAAAGAAAACGATAAGATGAGTACTTTTCACTAGCAAGAACTTTAATGCAGAAGAGTCATGCTTTGTTTTTTCTGCATTAAAGTTACTTACCTGCCTGTCCGCCCTTGTAGAGTGAGCCAAGCATGCGCAGCTAACTGTACAAATTCGGCAATGCCGAATCTGACTGAACTCCCACGCATGGGCGGAAGTGACGTCATCCTTGCCCGGCCAATGACAGCGGCTCACGATTGAGACCCAGAAGTCGGCCACTTGAAGATGTCAGCGACCGGGTGTGGAGCTTGGGGATGCCACATCGCTGGAGGTATGTATAGCTCTGCTTTAAGTCAGCAAATAAAAAGTATCACTAACTTTGAACTTTCTGCAATAATGGATGACGATCATGGTACAACACTCCACTACTGCTATTTTGTACCAAAGAAATAAACATAAAGTAGATTACTTATGTTCCAATTAATTGATACACATGTTCAAAAGCTGCTGTGTAATGTATTTACTGTTAGTGAATATATTACTGTCATGCTTATACATTTTTGCCCATTGCCTGCCTCCCATAGCACTTAGCCCTTGATGTATACTCTTTATCATCAATGTTTGACCCAAGGGATGGCATGACAATATAACTTCATGGTAAACTTGGCTGGCCATGGTATGTAATTTACCCAGGCTTCAAGTGCTAGCCTATGAGCAGTTCCCAGGCAAAATTTGAAAGGTTGTCTCACAAATCCCATAGTGGATACAGTGGGAAGAGTCTTGGTAATACCTGTGATTATTCTAAAGGAGATCTTCATCTATATTGGCCGGCACAGGATGATGTCACTCCTGCGCATGAGAAGGAGCCAGGGCCGGTGCTTCCACTAGGCAAACTAGGCAGCCGCCTAGGGCGCATTGCCACCTAGGGGCACAGCCAGGAGTCAGCATTCTCTCTCCATCATGAATGATCCTTGGGAGCTGAGGGGAGGTGCGGCAGTGGGGGATGAAGAAGAGACAGAGGAAGATGCCAGGTGTCTGGGGCAATGGCGGAACTACCAGGCCCTGGATTTCCACCATTGTTGGGGGGGGGGGGGGTGGGCAAGAGTCAGGAAGGGAGCCCACCGGAGTGCTGCCTGAATAATGATCCTCTTCATCTGAAGCTGAGCGGCCTAAACCTTGGGCTGAACATGACTTTCTACACTGAGCTGGTTGGCAGCTGTTCATTTCCCTGGGTCGGTATTAAGCAGGGAGCGGAGGAGAGCTGAACCTGAGCGGGAGCTCGGCACTGGAGGGCGGCACCTTTACTGGAGCAGAAGCGACGAGGCACCGGAATGGTCTGAGGAGGTTGGTGATGAAGGGTGTGCGGCGCTCTCTGACTTCTCCCTCCACCAGGAGCCAGTTGGAGCTGTGGTGAGCACTGTGGTCCAGGAGAGGAGCGTCCTGGGAGAAGGAATAAGCAGGATCACAGTGAAGGGGGGCAGAGTGTGGGCCACTCTCTTCATACTGCCCAGTGAGTGTCCCCAGAACAGGGGATCAGGGTCCCTGGGTGTGACATGGAGGATCCCTGGTGTGAAAGAGAATGGGGGTCACCAGGTGTGCCATGGGGAATCGGAGTCATAAAGGTATGACATGGGGGATAGGGGTCACGAGTGTAACAGGGGTTCGGGGTCACCAGGTGTGCAATGAGGAATTGTGACCCCTTGGTATTCCATGGGGGATTGAGGTCCCCAGGTGTGACATGGAAGAACATCATGGTCTTCAGATGTGACATGGAAAAACATCAGGGTCTCCGGGTATGAAATGGAGGAGCATCAGGGGCCCCTGGTGTGACATAGAGGAACATTGGGGTCACTGGGTATAACAGCACGACATGGAGGAACACAGGGGTCCCTGGGTGTGACAGGGAGGAACATCGGGGTCAGTGGGTATGACAGCACAACGTGGAGGAATATTGAGGTCCCAGAATGTGACATGGGGAAACATTAGGGTCCCTGGGTGTGACATGGAGGAATATGGGGGTCACTGGGTATGAAAGAATTACATGGAGGAACCATCAGATCAGGGTCACTGAATACGACAGTGGAGTTTTTAAACCCTTCCATTTTTGTTTTATTTTTTATTTTTTGGGGCGGGGGGCGCGAGTAGCTGGTCTCGCCTAGGGCGTAAAATAGTCTAGCACCGGCCCCTGGAAGGAGCTAGTCATTCAAACACACAGGGATCAATCCGGCTGATGTAAGCTGAGCTGCACAGTTCAGTTTACATTGTGGAGATTACTGTGAGCAGACAGGGAAGTGTATTTTATTGCAAAAGAGACATTGCATACCCCTTCTGTAATAAAAAGCCTGGCTGCTCACAGTATGTAACAGCTAAACTTTTTAGGTAGTTTTGACAGTGACTCTTGATTTTTTTTTTTTCCAGCAATAATAGGCTAAATTAATGGTAAAGTAGCAACCACAACAGATCTAAACGCTATAGGAAAGTGTGCCTTAAAAAAATAAAACTAAACCCCTCAACTTCGTATCAGTAAGACAGTGGCAAGCAGTTCTGCTGTGTATATTTCATATTTTGAAAAGGAGAGACACCGAGCAGCTTTTAATCAAAAAATCTAAATCAACATCAATAAACAATATTAAGCACTTTTACTAGGCTTTTACAAGAGGCAGCAGGCATCTTGTAATAAAAGATTACATTGGAATGTATTATTACATAGAAAAAAAACAACAAAACAATGCATTGACTCCACGTGCAGTAGTATTTCAGCTCTTTTTGACACTAAGCTACTTTTTGACAGAGAAACCTCAGGCAGATTTTAATCAAGGAATCAACATTTTTATTTCATTTTATTTTTATTTCACAGAAAAATGACAGAAATACTGTACCGACTTGATGCACAATAAAGTAATCATTGTTCTGGGGAGCAAATTTTAGAGGTAGAGGCCAGGCAGCTTTTATTTTGAACTATAAATTAAAGCTTACTGTGCTTGCCTTGGCCAGTGGTCCAGCCTGGAAACTCAATAGACCATCCTCACTTCGAAGAGTGAATTATACATTTTAAGCTTATTTTTTAATTTGCAGATGCAGAACCTGCGCATTAGTTTGGCATTTTCACCATAGGAGTGTGGGTCGCATTATAATGATGCTTTGTAGTCCAGCACAGATAAGCTTGAAGGATGGTGACAACACTGGGAGAAATTCAAAAGCCTTTTTCCACAGTTGTCACCTGTCAGAAAAAAGTGTAACTTGGGTTGTGAGTCTCAGGAATGCAGTCAAGCTTTATCATTACGATAATACATCATATCCAGTTGCTATATATATATCTCTTAGAATAAAGGGAAGGCCTCAGCAGTAATTTAAATTAGAAGGTATAGGGATACCATCATTCCAATCCTAGGGTACAGAGATTGTCCATTTTTTCTGATCTATACGGAGACATATGGGGGAGTTGTTTTCCGTTCTCCTTAATGTCTCCTAGAATGTTGGATTTTCCAAATACATATACATGTAAGTGAATACACAAACAAAGTCCCTTCAAAAGAATTGCAACAACAGAAAACAATCACAAAGTCAGCAAGGAAAATGCCAAACAGTACAATTCTGATTGTTACAGTTTGTTTTAAGGGGGTTTTCTTTGTGCATTCACCTAATTGAACAATGTGTCCTCAGTTAGCACCCCTATCCTATTTAGTTACTACAAATCAGTTAAGTGTAATCTAGGCTTTTAGTTATGTGAGCAACACTGGAAATAATCCGTACAATTCGTGGGAACAAACACTTTGCAAGAAACAACTGAAAATACACATAACAAAAGTTGCTTTATTTAACCATTCATTTGATTTGTTTTAATAAAAAACAAAAGTCACATAAGGTAACGGGATAAATATGTGTATGTACAGTACATTGTATAATTTAAAGAATTAACAATCAGTGTTCTTATGATGCTTAATGAACATCACAAGGGGCAGTCAGTTAATGCTCATCATGCACTATCATGCCACCCCTTACATCTTAGGTTTTTATTAACTATGGTTTTAAGGCATAGTCATGATATCATTACCTTGTTTCCTAAATAGATTCATTTAGTTTCTCAAAATGAATGTAGAAAAAAAAGATGTTCTGCCACCACGTAGCAATACATAGAAAGTATTAAAGTGTAAGTTACAAACCCAGTTTGGATAAAAGATTAATTTAATTTCATATTAAAAATTATGAGTGTAAATATGATGCAGTGCTACAAAGTAATACAATTATGCAATCAGTGTAGGTGCTACAGTACAATACACCTCTCATAAAATTGACAATTGTGCCCCTGTGCAAAATTATATCTCCTACTGAGTTACAGTGTATCTATCCCCATAAAATATACAATCACCTAAAACATTAAACCATAAATTAATTATATCAACACTTCAAAATTCCTCCCTCTTTTTATTATCAAGCATAAAGTGCAAGTGCTTATAAGGTACACTCAAATATGGGTGCTAAAAAGTCCAAAATTGTACAGTCCAAAAAAAGTGCCAAAAGTGACAAGTCTAAATTTGATAAGAAGATCACACTCCTGCTCAGCATAGTACTCACTCACCGCATATATGTGACCCCCTTACCTAAATAAGTGGGTCTTATTGCGCTCTCAAGCTCTAGTGCTTTTTAAATCTCCAGCCCTTGGACACACAGGGTAAGCAGACCCCTCATTTCAGGTTAATTAACCCTGTCTTGTTTTCCTCTCCAACCAATGGTAGACAGGTGTTGTTAGGAAAGAACCAGGCGATAATAGTGTAATACCTCTTTATTCAAATACCATAACAAAATAATACTGCATTTACATCTATGACAAATGTACAATGCTGTAAGTATTACGGAAGCACTAGTCACTTGTGGAACGCATCCTGCACTCTGTGGACCCGAAATTACAGTGGAAGTGATGTAAATGCGCATGATTTGATGTCATCAGAGACTATGGGGAAAAAAGCCAGATAACAAATGCAGGTACTACATCTAAGGCTTAGTAAGCTGCAGTATATTACAATTTTGGCTCTGGGTTTAATACTGCTTGAACACTTCAGGCTGGCACTCCTGTGTTTAGCTTTCTAAACACAGAAATGATATGCAGTCATCCATAGCACAAATCTCTGCCATGTTTTTTGAAGACATA
Organism: Pelophylax lessonae; assembly: GCF_965119305.1. Taxonomy (NCBI): domain Eukaryota; kingdom Metazoa; phylum Chordata; class Amphibia; order Anura; family Ranidae; genus Pelophylax; species Pelophylax lessonae. Next base: position 383,667,205 of record NC_138772.1, read on the forward strand.
CTGGGGAATTCAATTGACAAAGCTTCCTGTAGGAGAAAACTAGTGCAGGAAACTGAAGCAACCACATTAACAAACAGATAAAACTTTTAGATCTATCTGTGCAACCCAAGCTAGTTCTATATCAGAGTAAAAAGAAACTGGTCCAGATTATATGCTTAACCAAATGCTTAGTTAACAGTCTTCCTTCTATATCTTGCTATCAACTGAGACGGGGTGGATATAGGGAGCTGCGGCAAGCAACTCCTGTTCTCTATGGTCATTGTGGCACAAGTGCAGTATAGAAAAGTGAGCAAGTTGCTCCTAATCAACAAAGGGGCCTTGTGCTCTCTTTGTTAATTAGGTGCAGGATCTTCTCCATGTTCTCATTGTTGTAGCATGACACTGGCTTTATGCCTGCTCTGCTCTTTGTTAATTCCTCCCATAGTTTTACGGGCAGCTTAACCAAGGAAAAATAGCATCGGTTCTAAAGTATTTTTAGAAACAGCAGATACAAAAAAAAAAAAAAAAAACAAGTATGTCTGTAAAGTAGCATAGGGATGTGTTCCCTAGGCCTTGCATTATTTTAAGATTTTGATTTTTTAAAAGGCTTTTTCATAATAGTGTACACGTGGAATTTCTAAATTGCATTATCTGCCAGTCCCTGTTGAATAGGCACCAGGGCATTATTACACTGGTGAGTTTGCTATTAAGGGGGTTAGACTAAGATCTGTCAAAACAGCAGAGCCATGTTTGGCAGTGTCTTTTCCTAGCTGGGATTCTCCGCTGCTTGCAGGCTGTGTGCCAGTTCCAAGGCCCCAGGACAGTTGCCTGGGCTTAGAGGGCATGGCCCTTCTATAGACTGTGTGCCTAGAGCAATCGCCCTAAAATTGAAACACAAGAATGTTAGTTTTTATTTAAAGAGTTACTAGAGTGGAAGCTACAGTACCTGTGTGCTCTGAGAGTTGATCCTCACCCAATGACTGTCAACAGTAGAAGCTATAGAAGCCCTGTAAGCAATTGGGTATTCCACCTTCTCATCATCCATTCCGTTCTGCCAATAAAGTTGTTAAAAAACATTGCAGGATTGGACCTTGCATTACTGCCAGATTCAACCAAGTTTGTCTGTCAAAGTCAAGGAATTCTTGAAAGGGGGTTCCACTTACAAAACCCAAGGCATTTATTAGTGGAGACACTGTTAAAAGAGAGTTCGGGAAAGTCCAAACCTTCCACTAAGGTTTGGAACTTCTAGTTTTCACAGGTGCTTCAGAGAAAGTGGACATAAACTGTCAGGAAGGCTATCTTACATAACCCTGCTCCCAAAATTGGGGTTTCTTTAGTTTCCTGAAATCCCCTGTTTATTGGCACATAGACTAGGAAGAAAGTATTGTAAGTAAACAAGGGCTCTATTGCTTTTGTGCTGTACTGCCAGTATTAAAATGTGAACATTTGTAAAACAGAGCAGCATTCAGGGATGACTTCATCAGCTTGCTTTTCATTCAGCAGAAGTAAAAGCAATCTATGAATAGAGGATAGGCAGATGATTGAAAGGTCCACCCCTCCATTCATAGATCATGTTTCAATCATAGAAGCTGTAGTACAGCTTCTATGAATGGAGGGGCTGAATGGAAAAGGCAGGTAAAGTCGGGCACTCTTGATGAGAGCTTTTAACAGACTTCTAGAGCTTTTAATCCCTGTCGTACCATGCACCAATTGATGCTCATCCTCCCCTGGAGCAGGATTTCACCTGACAGAAGAGGCTTTAGAACACAGAACACATCCTACTGACTGTTCCTTATGTCCCTTGTGCTGATTTTTTTTTTTTTTTTTAACTTTGACTTCACTTATGAATAGGAAACCCTGTTGGAGGCCACCAGCCAGCAGCCTTAAAGCAACTGGGTTGTTGCATGCTTGTGCTTGGAATGGCGTTCTTCATTATTGCTTTCACTTCACTTAGGCTTTAAATGGGTATGTTACAATACCATAAGTGTGTATATGACAATTGTATTTATGTTAGAGTGTAAGCTCTTTAGAGGCAAAGATTTGGTGACTTTTTATTTTCTTAAAAAGAGCTACCAACAAGTTATGATTTTTATCAGTTTGTTACATAGTTGATAAGTTTGAATAAAGACTCCAGTCTGTTAAGTTCAATCTGTATGTGTGTATGTGTTTATGTCACTAACACTTTCTATATTCCTGTGCATTTGCTGAAAAACAAATCTAAACGTTTTTTGAATGTATCTACACTCTTTGCTGGAACCACTAACTGTGGAAAAGGGAGTTCCACATTCCAGACAAAGAATCTAACCTTACACGGTTTAAAACTGAATTGCTTCTTTAGAGACCTTCTCTGAAGTAGTTTTCTACCAATGATGCAGTCTCCATACAAATATACACATTTGCATATTGAGATTATATCCTTTCTTAAAGTGGTTCTAAAGGCAGGTTTTTTTTATCTATGCAGTAAGATAAAAAAACTTCTGTGTGCAGCAGCCCCCCTGAGCCCCCCTAATACTTACCTGAGCCCCATCTCAATCCAACGATGCGCACACAAGAGCCTTAGCTGTCTGTGGACCCCCCCCCCCCCATTGGCCATTGGCACCCACTGCTGTCAATCAAGATCAGTGAGCAAATGAGGAGAGAGAGGGGAGGGACCGAGCAGCGGCTCCCTGTCTGAATAGACACACAGAGCAGTGGCTTGTCTCAGGTGCCCTCATAGCAAACTGCTTGCTGTGAGGGCATTAGGCAGGAGGGAGGGGCCAGGGACGCAGATGGGGGACCTGAGAAGAGAAGGATCTGGGCTGCTCTGTGCAAAACCACTACACATTAGGTAAGTGTACCATGTTTGTTATTTTTAAACAAAAAAAAAAAAAAACAAGACTTTTGTCTTTTAGAAAAGACTTTTAAGCCCCTCTTCTCCAGGGAGAATAAGTTTAGTTTTTGTAGTTGTTCCTCATAACTGAGTTCCTTCTGCCCCCTTATTAGCTTTTTGCCCTTCTCTGGACTAAAGTTCAAGAAAATCCTTCCTGAAGATCGGTGACCCAAACTCTGACTGCATAGACATATGACCGAAACCAGAGTTTTGAAAAGGGGTAAAATTATAATTTTTGTTTCCTGACTAAATACTCTTTTTAATGCATGCTAATAGTCTGCTAGTTTTACTAGCCGCATCTTGGCATTGCAGGTTATTGCAGCGTCTGTGATCTACTAGGACCCCCAGGACCTTTTCCATCCTCAATTCCCCCAAAGGTTCTTCCCCTAGCAAGTAACACGTAGGCAGATGCAGTCTGTATTTTCCAGTGCAGGAGGAAGTTGAGGGGAACTTGGTTCTTCTATGATTTCCTTGGACACAGGGGGCCCTATCCATTTGGATGTTGGAGCCCATGTAACTTTGGCAGCCATCTTGGGTCAGACAAAGTCTGTTTTGGACGCCAGTTCCTGGGCTTGGCGTACTTAATGCAAGTGACTAGCATAGGGATAGGTTCCCTGCCTGACAGAGACAGTGCTTGGAGATCGGGAAGGGTTTTGGAGGAGTAGGGACAGTGCAGGGACTATGTCTACCTCTTCCCGGAAGCCTCTTCTTTTGGGTGTGGACCAGCCAGGCGACATTCTGCTCCTCGTGGCAGACGATGTCGGCATCTTCCATTCTTCAAACCACTGTTCCACCATTGTCTCAGTTCTAAGTGGCTTCGGACAGGTGTGCTTCCTTGCTCGGCTTGTTTGCACTTGCTGCACTTTTCTATAAAATAGTGTATTGTACGTAGGTCATCTTGTAAAGTAACTATATCCTACTGCACAGTTATTGCCCTTAACTTTGTGTCATCAGCAAACATTGACATTAAACTATTTATTCCAACCTATATATATTTTTTATGAACAAGTTAAACAGAAATAGTCCCAGGACAGAACCCTGGGGTACCCTGCTTAGACCATTCAGAAAATATACTATTAATCACTACTCTCTGAACATGCTCCTGTAAGCATATTTTATACAGGTACATATAATATCATCAATGCCAAAGAACCTTAATTTGTAATAAATGTTTGTGGGGCACTGTATCAAATGCCTTAGTGAAATCTAGATATATTGGGGTTGATTTACTAAAACTGGAGAGAGCAAAATCTGGTGAAGCTCTGCATAGAAACCAGTTTGTTTCTATTTTTTTGTCAAAGCTGAATTGAACATGCTGAAGTTAGAAGCTGATTGGCTACCATGCACAGCTGCCCCAGACTTTGCACTCGCCAGTTTTAGTAAAATCATCCCCGTAGTGTCCACAGGCCTTCCTTTACCCAATTACATCTCACTTCCTCATTGAATGTTAACAGATTCATCTGGCAAGAATGGTCTTTCATCAATCTATATTGGTCACTACCAATGAATCTATTTTCATTGGCAAATTCTTGGATATGGTTCTTTATCTTTACTTCCAATAGTTTACATACTATTAATGTTAGACTGACTGGTCTGTAGCTTCCAGGTATATATATCGGCCCTTTTTGAATATTGGCAACACAATTGCTTTTTACCACTCTGGGAACAATGGTATGGCTACTGTATAACCTAGCTAAATGCTATGAAAACTCTCAGGTGTAAGCCATCTGGTCCTGATGATTTATTTACATTATGTTTTTTCTAGTCTTTTTTTTAACACATTAGTTGTTTTTATATGAATTGAAGACAAATATAGCAAAACTTCAACAGAGTGACATAGCATATATCATGTGGTTTGCATATGAGCACAGTTTAGTTTTAAATAAATTCCTAAGACAATAAGAGAATTCTGCTAGTTTATTATTAACGCTGACACGCAAAATCTGTGCTTGGTTTTTAACTAACCCAGCTCCAGTTTCTTATGAAAAAACAGATGGTAAATGGATAAATAATCACAATTTCATACATGTTCTTTGCAAAGCTTTTATAATCATGAAACATATGTGAACACAAGCAAATCTGACGATCAACAGATGCCGCTCAAATATCAGATGGATGGTATAAGTTCATTGCATTTTTTTATTATTATTATACAGGATTTATATAGCTCCAACAGTTTTGCACAGCGCTTTAAAACGTTAGGGCAAACAGTACAGTTGCAATACAATTCAATACAGTAGGAATCAGAGGGCCCTGCTCATTAGAGCTTACAATCTAGAAGGGAGGGTAAGGTGATACAAAAGGTAATAGCTGTGGAGGATGAGCTGATGAAGAAAATAAAAGTACAGTTGTTAGGTGGAGGCAGATAAGGCTTCTCTGAAGAGACTAGATTTCAGGGATCGCCTATAAGTGGATAGAGTTTTTTATTTTGTGTCCCTAGTATTGCAAACCATTGAATGTCTGTTTGCCTCTGATTACATCATTACATAGTTTATAAAGTTTATAAAAAGAGACAGGCCCATCCAATTCAACCTATATGTGTGGGTGAGATTTTTATCAACACTGTGATTGTGTAATATTTCTGGTACCTTTGGGTACCCTAATTACTCTTTCATAAGTGTATGCGCCCCACCATTCTCTTTTGGTAAGGTGCGCATACACCTTTAAGACTGATGCTGTCATCACTGAGCGCCGGACTGGATGGCTATTTAGATCGGCCGCTCTCACTCACATGTGTTCGTTCAAACTGCTTTGTGCCTTGATGCTAACCTGTCTTGAAGCTCTCATGCTTGCAAGCATACCTCGCTGTCGGAACCACGCTGCGCTGATCCCTGTATCCCGCTACCGGATCATCCGCTCTTGCCGAACCTCTCCTCTGCTACATTGCTATTAGTGATAAGTACCCCACAGGGGAAACCTCTATAACCTTTATACTAAAGCTTACACTATCTAGCTCTGCATACTAAGGACTATTACTACATCTGCATTATCTAAGATTGCTAGCTCTTGAGCCTACTACCACCTGTTCTTGCACTGGGTTGATCTCTCTTGTATGTCCACCTGCTACTCTGTCATCTGCTACCATACATGATTGCTAAACCTATCTGCATCCCATCTGCTACTATCTTACTTTCAAGAACATTTCCTTTCAAGTGTCTGTCATCTACCATCTCTACCCAACCTGTCTCTTCAGCCTATCATCACTGTGTTACTATATACATAAGTCACTCTAGGAAACATCTTATTGAGTGTGTGTATTTACTTGCTGAATTGAGATCATCCACACATGATGAGTCAGTGAGAGTTGGGATTGGTGTCTCAGCGTTTCTCTACATGACTACTGAAGTGGAATATTTCTGCAGCTGAAAATCCACATCATACATAAAACGCAGGAGCGTTACAGATTGGTGTTTGAAATTGTGGTCAAGTTTGTGCTGTTCCAATGGTTTGGACGTTTGGCTGGCTTCTGTCAGACCAGCTTCCATACACATGGGCCCAATGTTGGCCAGTTTCTATTGAACCGGCCGAAGCCATCAGATTTTCGGCCCGTGTGTATAGCCCTTAACCACTTCCCACAAAACAACGTACCTGTACATCATTTTAAGGAAGTGGTTGTACCAGGGTGATGCCTGAAGCTAGAGGAAACCATAATCGGATTTATTATTAAAGAATAATGTACACACTGCATCCTTCTTTTTTTTTTTTTTACTAAACATTTATTGGCCTTAGGTTGAAGTGATCTGTGTGTGACTAGATGAAGTTTAATTGCACAAATTCAGATCAGGTAAGGTAAGATTCACGCTGCTACACAAAAATCACCGTGATCATGACCCACAAATTTGCAAACATTGAGTCATTTTATCCCGAGAAGCAGGTTGATGCCAAGTCTAATTCTGGCTTCCTCTAGGGATTAAACAGGTGGCTCTTTCAGAGTTTAAATATTTACATGAGATATGATACCTTGCTGAATATTTTCAGTCCATTAAACTGCCCTCCTTGAATTTAGCACAAAGAGCATCTTTCCTGTAAAAAATCCCACTGCCAAACTGTCCAGATTAATAAGACCGTTTACTTTCTTTCTCAGTAGATTCCAGGTGACCTGTTTTATACCATGTTATTTTTGAAAAAGAAAACATAAAATGCAACAGAACTGAAAAATAATGTGTATATTTAAATACACATTAATACTTAACCTGACACTAAACTCTGGGGGAAAAAAAAATTATTTCCTCGTTTAAAAAAGTACCTTCTATTGCTCCCAGCCCCTTCCATAACTCGAAATTCCTTTTTTACTGCTTTGATCTGACTCCCTGTTAGAGGGTGGCTATGCACCTTCTTTATGGTCACACTGTATGTAGGAAGGTAGCCACCCTCTCTTGCTCCCTCCTGAGATGGACAAGGGACTATACACTATGGGATTTGTAGTGTGCATACAGCAGTGCTCTCAGGAACCAGAACACCTGTTGGTGGCACTGTGGTACTCTGACCTAAAAGTTGTAGTTCCTGTGTCCACCAGTGGGTTGTCTCCCAGCAGCCAGCAGGTCCCAGTAATTGGTCTGCACCTGATGCTGGCTGTTGGGAATGTATTTATCCCCTATTCTAGCTTTCCACAGTGCCCTGTGTGCCAAACATCCTATTCTTCTTGCCCATGTATCAGTGATCTTGTTTCTGTACCTGTTACCTTAATCCGGCTACCTCTACCTTATCCCCAATCTGGCCTCCTTCCTGACCATCTCACTAGCTGTTCCTTGCACCTCCTGCCTGATACTTCCTTGCCCAATCTCACCCCTGGCTTTGTATATAGTGTATATAGTGTAGCTACGAATAAGGCTCTCGCCGAAACATGTCTGTTCTTTGTTTTATTATCACTCATATGTAGACATTAAAAATGTGTAATTTGAAATACAAGGTTGCCAGCTCCATCTATTTGTTTATTCTGTTCCAAGTTGCAAGGACACATTGAGCCCGGGCACCTGTGTGTGGATCTTGCATCTGAATTGGGTTTTCCTCGCAGTGAGCGCTATCTCTATCAGACTTTGTATATAGTGTATCATAGTTTTTTGTTAATTGAATCCTTCTGTTAATTAGATTGCATGGATTCGTCTCATATCCATATACCAACTATTAAGGAAAACTAGAACTGAACTACTACTGAATCCAAAAAGTCTGTTGTTTATTCAAACAAGGAGTACACCTCATGCTGGACACAAACTTAGGGGCCTCTTTAGATGTGACTCCTGCTTCTTGTGGGAGATCTACTAATTGTTAGAATAAACTTTTTGGATTCAGCTGTAGGGAGGCCTTATTTCTCTTAATATTTAACAAGTGAGAACCTTCACATACATATGCAGCTGATATAAATTTTCATACTGACAAGACTCGTTTATTAAAAGCCATATACAAAGCTCTAGAAGTTCCTTGGTTTTATAGATGTAGTCACTTTCAGTGAAATTTAGTCTGCTTTTGTAATTTGGCTTTGTTTTCACCTCTTTCATTGCATCTGGGGCTGCTAAATCCCTTTTTGCAGCCACATACTTGCATTCCAGAGATGGTTGCATGACCTTTCTCAGGGTGGGTTTCCTGATGGATTGAGATAGCCACATGCAACAAGTTTTCAAAAAAACAATAAGGTGTGACCACCCTTCTCCTGCGCTTGGTATCCAAACCCCTCGACCACACTCCTCACGGGACTCACAACTGGCTTCTCAGATGGCTTAGGTCTTGCTGCCCATATCGGACTGGGGTAGTCCACCGGTACTAGAAGCAAAGAAAACAAAAAAGGGCACACCGACCTAGCACATTATCCTCAATAAAAGGCTTTATTTATGTAACATTAAAAAATGGCTACTCACAGATGTAGATAAAAGTAAATCATATCAAGCTAGATTGCTCAAATGTCCAGGTGTAGTCCATACAATCGTCCATAACCGATGAGATGACGGCTGACGCGTTTCGAGGCCTAGCCTCTTCCTCAGACGATTGTATGGACTACACCCGGACATTTGAGCAATCTAGCTTGATATGATTTACTTTTATCTACGTCTGTGAGTAGCCATTTTTTTAATGTTACATAAATAAAGCCTTTTATTGAGGCTAATGCGCTAGGTCGGTGCGCCCTTTTTTGTTTTCTTTGCAACAAGTTTTCAAACCAGGACCACAATTGAGATACAGGGTCAGAGTATTGTCACCTTACTATATAACAAAAAGTTCCTGAACAACAACCTTAATGACAGGATCACAACGTTATTATTCTAATAGAGGGTGCAGCTTTAAACATATTGAAAATTAATTTTAAAACTGCATTAATATTTTAAAATTATATGAGATGTTTGTGATTGGGCTTAGATGTATACATTAGACTCTGTTCACACTAATGTCATTTAAAGATGTGACTTGAGTTGTATAGAATTGCATGACAATGAAAATCACATTGTTTTCAATGGTGCCTGATCACTTCAATGCATTGAGCGATTTAGGAAAAGGTTCCTGCGCTACTTTGGTGCGATTCCAGCCCCATAGAATATGCAAACCGCATCCAAGATGCATCCAAGTTGCATAAGCGCACTGAGAATCGTATCGCAGCAGTGTTAACCTAGCCATATTCAGCTGCAGAACTTGAGTAAGTGTCAACAATTATAACAATCAGCTGGAGGTTTTGGAGGCTCTATTCTTTCAGATTTTTTAGTGCATAGTTAGTTTTTTAGTTACTATTTTTGCAAGCTTGTGCAGTCTCATTCTTTTGGCAGTAAAAACACATTCTGAGTCTGACTAGTAAAGGCAAGCTATGCTAATTTTTTTGGTTGTATGTATAATTTTTAGTTTCTGTTCCATCCTATGAGTTATTGCAATTTCTCTTTGGCAAATATTCTCATCTAGCACTGGCAGGGTGAGACATTCCTCCATATTTCATAATTAAACACAGATCATCATACTACTGCTTCTGCTAATCAAAAACGAATTCTGTTCTGATCAAATCATTGTTATGCAGGCATGACAACCAAATACAAAATAATGTATGCCAACAGAAGCATTTTTCAAATTCAGCAACAAAAACTTAACACTACTGTGATAGATTTTTCCTTATAGTTACGCTTCACAATTATTTTAGGTGATTAAAAACTGCCCTCACTAAAATTATTGTTTAATTTACAAAGAATGTCCAAATCCAGTTTTTTCTTCTGTCTCTGCCTCATTGTGCCAGAGACAAAACATTCCAATTTTAGTTACCATAACATTTTTGGATTTCCTCATACCTACAGTGACAATTTTATAGGGACAAATAACGAGGGCAAATCTCCCTAGCAAAGACACAGACGTTAATAAAACATGACAGAGGTTCTAAAACATTCCCATTCTATCCAAAAAATGTGCTTTTCATACACTTCAAATTTATCATAGACATGAGATTGCAATCAAATATTCATAACTTTTGGATGGATTGGCAAATACACGATTTCCATTCCTGGTGTCATCCCTAACTTGAATGTGGCATAGACATTGGCCATGAAAATCTGACGCAGATCTAGTATTTTGTTTTCTGTATAGAAAAATAACAAAGGGCAAAATAGTTCACTTTAGCTGTGATAAAAAATTATTCTCAATACAAATAATCATAAACAAATAGATTATTTGTATTGAGAACAATTTTGTATCACAGTGCTACTTTAAAGTGAACTATTTTGCACTTTAAAAAAGGAAATATAATATTTTGTGCTAATTTCACACTACTACATACACTCAAAAAATATATAAATAAAAATAAATCAATTAGAAACAAAAAACTTTTTCTTAACTGAAAGCAGCTGCCACCCAACTGTGTTATCACTACACTATATATAGAAACTAAACCAAGTAATAGTGAAGAGCTTAATTACTCCCAAAGTGACATGTGCAATAAATAATTGAAAATCTCATACATACATCAATCTAATAATAAATCTTAAAAATCATATGAACATGCTTTTAAAATCAAATGTAATACATCTCACAATTGTGCACAAATATCAAAAATTGGTAAGTGGTGAATAAAAGTGTAGTCCATAAATAATTCCCATACAGCATGCAATCACTGTTCAATCTTTGTGCAATCAAACTATGGAGATCCAAAGGCTATCCTTCAATCAATGTACTTTCTTCACATAAAGAACACACCACCGCAGTGTCCTTCACCACCCCTTCTGGGTATCTCCCCACCTGATGCTGTGGACCCCAGGGTATAAAATGGGGTCACATGCAGTTTTTAATACAATGGCTCAGAAGTTTATCTACTTCAGACTTTGGACCTCGGGTGACAATCCCTCAGGGATGGGTGTAGATCAGCCAGAAAACGAAAGCACAGAAATCCAATAGTGCAGACCATTTTAAAAAAAGATTTATTGTTTTTTTGGGGGCAGCCCGGCACGGACACAGGCGCCACCTTGCGTGGACGCCTGTAACTGAGCAAGACGCTTTCCACCTCGATCTCTTCTGAGATTCTGGCGCATGCTCAGAGCTTCTCCGCTTGCGTTCCACGCTGGCGGAGTACTTCCGTGCCGGTGGAACGCTGAGGCTGGTCGTGGTCCCATCGCGTCATGACTTTGTGCATGCGCGCGGGATGGGGTGGTGCCGAGCCCCGGCGTTCCAGGGAGTCCGTCATAGGAGACAGCTGAGCGATATCAGTAATCGCAGTCAGTGAATGGTGGGGTCCAATCCACCTTAATTACAGGTATTATTTAAACCAAGCTCTTTTGGCAGTCATTTGCTATTTTGCCTGCCAAGAGCGTAGTCATCCCTTTATTTGTGTATGTGCATAAAGGTAAGTCTCCCACCCAGGACTCCATATTACTTCATACCTTATACTTAACATAAAATACATACTTTGATGCATACATATATGTGTTTTTTTTTACCCTCAATATGCATCTTGATATCTTTTATCTAGACTCTTAGATCTTTTATGTTTAGTAGATCATATCTTTTTGATTTTTTGTTCAGCAGGGTCTCTAGTTTTTTGGACTTCAGTTGCCCTACCAGCTTGTGCTGGGAACATATACCTTGAATAGCCATCTTGGGATCTTCACCAATATCCATCACTCTGTCCATGCCATGTTTTGCCAGTCAGGCTTTCTATAACCTGGTTGTTTTTAACGTTCGCAAGCGATATAATTCCACACAAAAGCAGTTGATGTAAGTGTTTTACAATCTATGAGAAATGTTTTCCATATCCATATTGTGCTGTCATATTAAAATGAATTAATTAAAATTAATTATATATATATATGTATATTATTTACGAATGTATCTAATTGTTAAAGGAATACCACCCAAGGGTATTACTACCCCTGAGGAAGAAGTTACTATATACTTCGAAACGCATTGGGTACTTACCTGCTGTTCCAATGTAGTCATCTTCTGCACCTTGTGATATGTAATATGTACTGCTTGCTGATTTTATATTTTCTATATTTATATAATTTCAATAAAGTTTAATTTTGTTATTCTACAAATGTCTTTTCTATTTTTGAAGTGCCTTTAAAATCCCACCACTAGGGGAACCCTTTCTCTTTTTTTCAATTGATCAAGGGATGTGGCACCATTATTAGAAAGTGGTGGGTAGGAAAGTGCGCTGATTCAATATAGGGTGTGCTGCTACCTTAGAGTGTATGTTGTAGAATATGTAAAGAAATCAAGAGCGCTGCCCTAGTGCATATGTGCAACATACAAAATGATGCAAACAAATGAACCAAAAATGCAATAATAATGCAAAAAATGAAAACGTATGCAATTCGTGTAAACCAAAGAATGTCCAGAAGGTGACTAGTGATACACCAATGTGCAATAAACGTCCATGTTATAAGTCCATAAATAAAGTATTGTCTTCACAACTGTAAGTGCAACCATTTGTTTTTAATAAAAATCTACTGTTGGTAATGCACTATTGCGGTCCCCTCTGTTGTGTCCCCTATTATTGAGGTCAACCAGACTAAGGAGTTACAGCAGCCAATCAGAGTCTAGTCACCTTTGGCAGGATCTTCTTTCGTCAGGCTTTCTGACTGGGTCTGTTCCTCTTGGACACAAGCAACTACATCAGCCATCCTAGAGTCCAGTAACCCCCGGCAGGACCACTCATCACCATAGAACCAGGCTTCTTGTTAGGCTTTTGTCCGGTAAGAGTCTAGGGAGCACGAGTGTGTCAGAGTGCCTTCTGTATTTCTGGGAACTTTTCTACCTGGCTGCATGACCTTTGGAGCGGTCATATTCATATATGCCCTTAACGTTTAACTTCTGGTAAGAGGCCAAGCTGGTGGTGGGACTTTGCACCTTCCAATCACAGTTCACCTTTCCCCAAGCTCGAAGTTTATGTCACCATTTTTTGCACTTTATTTATGGACTTATAACATGGATGTTTATTGCACATTGGTGTATCACTAGTCACCTTCTGGACATTCTTTGGTTTACACGAATTGCATACGTTTTCATTTTTTGCATTATAATTGCATTTTTGGTTCATTTGTTTGCATCATTTTGTATGTTGCACATATGCACTAGGGCAGCGCACTTGATGTCTTTACATATTCTATACCATTATTAGAAAGCCTACAGAGAGCAAAACCCTTATTGGTAAAAATAAGTATTGCACTTACATGTATACTTTAAAACAGTCATAGCATAAACTTGGCAGAAGCTGTCCTCAAAGATGGCATCTCGATCTCGCCCAGCGTGATGACGTCACTGCCCACTAGGAATTGACCGATTATCGGCAAAGCCGATTATTGGAGGGCCGATATTCACTTTTACCGATAGATCGGTATCGGCCCCCGGAAACTGCTCGATATTACTGATATTAGTGTATGTAATATTAGTCTGTGTAAAATCCTAGCATCCACTTTATAAGTGTTTTATATAATGTCCAGTGCATGGGCGTCCGCACGGGGGGGGCAAGGGGGGTGGGTAAGTGCCCCCTCTGGAATGTCTGGAATGTCAAGCTATGTGAGCAGATCACTGCCCTGCTCCCTGCTCTCCCTCTCCTTCCGACAGATGCAGGGGGCAGGCCGGATCGAGGATTCCCTGCTGACATCAGTCAGGAGGGGTGGAGCTGTGGCTTGTGGAGGAGAGGAGCCTGGTGGAGGAGAGAGTCGTCGGGACACACCAGCGGCGGTGACTGTGAAAAGTGAGTGAGAAGAAGAACTAATTGATCTGCTAATGGCATGATAAGACACAGTCAGGGGCAGTGGAGCAGGATGTAGATTTGAGGGGATTCAAGAGAAGGAAGAATGTTATTATTAGTGGGCTATGCATGCTGCACCAGGCCAAAGACAGCACTGGAGTACAGGGGCAGAGGTCAGTGGTGGGGCACACACATGACATGACATGGATTTTGATTTGAAGGAAATAATCCTAGGGATATTGGTGCTTATGTACCAGAGGCAGGAGGAGAGACTTTGCTTGTCTGCTCTCAACACTGCACTTGCACATTTGCTGCCCCAGCCCGGCCTCAGCCTACGTTCACATTGGTCTGATTTGATAGGCGATTTGACATGTCAAATCGCATGTCAATTTGGAGTCAATTGCCAGCAATGGAATCGGCCGAGTCGGTGCGACACCGACTTTGCGGTGCAGCCCCGATTCCCAAAAGTAGTTTCTGTACTACTTTTGGCGATATGTCATCAAACAGTAAGGGGAGATCAGCAAACAGGCGTTTGCTGATCTCCCTTCCCTCCACCTGTTGGCACCTGCCATGCCAGTCCCAGGTCTGCCAATTGGTGCATGGAGGCCAGGAAACATGGCTGAGGACCGGTGCGTGTGTGTGGGGGGGGGGGGTGGCCGTTACTAATGGGGGTGTGTGGAAGTGATCTGGTGGCTACACTGCTAATGGATTGTTTCCATATGACAGACAACACTTGGCTTGTCAGGTTTATACACAGTAAGTGAAATGCTTTCTTTTAGGCCTTCTTTTCATTTGTTTTCAGGGCAGTAAAAATGCATGGCTGAGCCACGTTTACCACCACCCAACCATTCCCCTTTATGCTGCAAAGGCACTGACACTGTCATACATAGTACAACAGTGGTGCCAGGGGGTTTTACACACAGGCCCAATGTCTTTATCCACTGGGAGTGTGTAAAACCCTCAACTGCCACTGCCATACTACATACTATGGTGGCAGTGCCTTTGAAGCATAAGGAAGAGTGATTGAGTTCTGGTAAATGTGGCTCAGTCATGTGATTTTACTGCCCTGAAAACGTAAATGAAAACAAGGCCTAAAAGAAAGCATCTCATTTACTGTGTATAAACCTCCCGTTAGTGCCGGCCACCTCCTCTACACACACGCACGCACGCACGCACACACGCACACACACACACACACACCTCAGCCATGTTTCCTGGGCTCCATACACCCATTGGCAGACCAGGGATTGACATGGCAGATACCAACAGATGGAGGGAAGGGAGATCAGCGAACATTCAGCGTGCATTCAATAGTGTCAATAGCCTGAACATAAAAACAGATTATGGCAGCTTGATTCTTTTATTAAGCTTTTGCTTCAAGTTTCTCAAACCTTTGGTTACCTGAGCGTTATGTGATAATGACTAAGCCCCTCCCCTTCATGACATTGTCAAAAAGGGGCGGAGCATGGGTGACCTTAAAGTTACGCCCCCCCCCCCCCTGAAAAAAGTTCTGCGGATGCCCATGGTTCAGTGCGTGTTTTTGTAATCTAATAGTGTGAAATACCTTCATTACATCGCCGCTCGGCCCTTCTGTGACTCCCAGCTGTCAGTGGGGGAGGAGATAAGGACAGCAGAGCGGGAGATTAGCTGAGCCTGGAGCGGCGATGTAACGAAGGTATTTCCCACTATTCTAATCTAATACTCGGAGCTTCTGTGTACACTGCAGAGGGGAGGGGCTGAGATCCTCCTTTGACAGCTATGACAGGAGAAAACAGCAGAGTGAGAGATTAGCGAGGAGAGCCCGGAGCAGCGATGTAATGAAGGTATTTCCACCTATTCTATTACAAAAACACACACTGGACATTGTATAAAACACTAATAAAGTGGATTCTAGGATTTTAATGACACTAAACTAGGATTCCTGGCAGGCAGGCAGGCAGGGATGGAAGGGAAGACAGCACATCACAGCTAAAAGACCTACCCCACATGTTCAGTACCAGTATGGTGTCAAAAATTGTCTTTATTTTTCAAAACTTTAAATGTACAAAATATCCAATGATACCAATACTTAGTGACTAAAATATCGGTATATCGGTATCGGCCCTGAAAAAACCATATCGGTCTATCCCTACTGCCCATCTCATGCGTTGCGCCCTATTTGGCTTTCTCAAAGGATCTGCACTTTTTTTACACTTAGATATTTTTCTATACAGTTATATTTTATGGTGGTAGCAGTGAAAATAATTAATTATAATAAATTAATAAAAATAATATAATATAAATGAATAAATGAATAAGTGTATTTATTGAGATACACAGATATTATTGAATTACACTTTATAAGGAGTGGTTAATTTGCTCTATAGCATGGAGATATATTCGCCTATTACATACTGTACTTTGTTTTATGGTTTTGAAAGTTGGTGTCGGAAAATTGGCTGACAATTTTATGGAACACAAATTCTGCCATCAATAAATGCAAATGTTGTCACCCATACATAATAGTAGTGAACGCTTCTATGGAATTTGATATTTTTCAAATGTTTATCTCCCTTAAGAAAGTAATGTTAGGTTACTCACAAATGCCACCAACCAAACATGTAATCCCAACCCTAAATCTCAAACAAACTTCTTAACTTTAAGAATAAGTCCAGTCAAAACCTAACTAAGCTAAACCTGCTCTTTGCCACATTCTAAGACTATTCTATCTAACCCTGTAAAGCAAAAATCACTGTACTTACCTTTTCTGCACCCAATCCGGTCTGGTCTCTAGCGACGGAAGCTCTGTGCAGGAGAGGACCGACAACCGCTGTGAAATGAATGGGAAGTGATGTCACCTATAGACTTATTATGGGGCTTCCGTTGTTGAATGCCTCTCCTGCACCTGTCTCCACACTGAACCTGCCACTGACAGCTCAGCATTGGACCGGACCGGATCGGGTGTAGAAAAGGGAAGTATAGTGATTTTTGCTTTACAGGGTTAGATAGGTTAGATTTATATTGTGGCAGAGAGCAGGTTTAGTATTAGTTAGGTTTTGACTGCACTTATCCTTTAAACCATGACCTCAACCAAACTTATTTCCCTTTCTCCCTTCTAGAACTGGTCTTGAACATAGTCCTAAACCTAAAAGTCAGCTCATTGCAGCAAATTCTGCTGTAAATATTATGTATTAAAACAAATCTATGCATTGATATATAAAAAGACAAAAACATTTTTACCAACATAGAATGTGCCAAATTATCAGCACAATAAACACTCTCCCAAAAAAAGCCTGTGCAGGTATCCTTTGACAAAATGGTGTTGATTTACTAAAGGAATGGATACTGCTCCCATTGCAAAGTGAATGTTCACTGAGCTTAGTGCATGAGGCGAAGTTGTGTTTACTTCCACAAATCAATCATGTTCTAGCAAAATCCTGTTTTTATTTTCTTTTTATTATTTTCTTTCCTTAAGTTTAGGTATTCCAGATGAAAACAAGTTCCCAATATTCACTAACATTCGCTTTGAATGGCCTCTACTGCTTTAGCTAATCCGTTCCAATGTGAATCAGCTGAAGTGGCCTGCATCAGGCATTGATCATCTAAAGAGTGTGGACAAATTTATATACATTTCAGAAAAATATCTTTCTTTCAAGAATGACAGTTATGGCAAAAATGGAGAAATAAATAAAGTCAGCGGTACCCCACAGAGAGCATGTGTTTGTCTGCATTGCTGACGTGCGATTTCATGCAGCCTGGAAATCTAAACCATTTGTTATCCAAAAGGTTTGAAAAACAGAAAAGATCTCCTGTATTTCTACACTATCTATAGAAATACAGATGAAGGATTGCTCCATGCTTATTATTTTGATACAGTAATATTGCACTGCATTTACAATGCTATTGTTCATGAATATTATTTATGTAAAACGATGTGAAGTCATGGCAATAAAATGACGGCATTACATGGGCTCTTTTTAATCTTCTAGGCTAAAAAATTGACCCAGTATAGTAAATCTATGTAGCCGAATGTAACCAAATGGGGAACATCATCTCCCTGCCACGGGGAGTAAAATTCAAGACACCTAATAAAAAAAGAGCTCAGCAGTCACTGACCATTCTCTGTCTTAGGCCCCTTTCACACAGGCTTTCTGATCAGGTCCGCTTGTCAGTTTTACAGGCGGGCCTGATCGGATGCTCCATGCAGCCCTATGGGGCAGCGGATGTCAGCGGTGACATCTCCGCTGACCCCCGCCAATATCCGATCCGATCCTGTCCGTGAATTCCAGACGGATAGAAACCCTATTTTCCATTCGTCTGGAGGATTGGATAGGATCAGATGAAAACGGACATGCAGTCCGTTATCATCCGATCTCCCCATAGAGGAGAGCGGGGATCTGACAGATTTGTCTCTGCACACAGAGTTGAGACGAACCTGTTATCCACCTGCTCAGCGGGGATCAGTGGATCGATCCCCGCTGACCAAAACAGAGTCCGCCGGGCAGAAAGCTTGTGTGAAAGGACCCTTAAGCTGGATACACACTATACAACTTTTGTTGTCAGGTTTTCTTTAGATTTACCTTTTCTATGTAGTGCAATGGCCTGCCTGATTGCATACAGATTGAAAGGTCTGACCTCATATTATATGGTTTTGGTAAGTCTGAAGGAAAAAATCTAAAGAAAATTGTATAGTGTGTATTGCCCATTAGGCTCCATTCAAATATAGGCGTCTCGGATCACGGGCAGAATTGCCACGGTTCTGCCCGCAATTCCAAACCATTGCAAGTCGTGGGATGCCCGTGCGATACCCGTGACTTGCAATGGCACCCCAAATGTGGCGTGATTTTGCCGCGATTGTCGCCCGACAAATCGCAGTAAAATTGCGCAAACAGAATCATGGGGCGCCTGTCGCCTAAAAAAAGTACAGGAACTTCCTTTGGGCAACAGGCATCCTGCGATTCTGTTTGCGCAATTTTACCGCGATCGCGCCACGTTTAGGATGCCATTGCAAGTCACAGGAATCACACAGTCATCCCACGACTTGCAATGGTTCGGAATCACGGACAGAATTATGGCAATTCTGCCTGCGATCCGAGACGCCTATATGTGAATGGAGCCTTACAGTTTTCACTATGCATAAATTTGTTTCACATCCTATTGATTTATGCCACTTGTTATTTATGGTTAGCTGGAAGGAAGTTGAAAATATTTCTTGGAAATTCTATTAGAGAGTAAGGTAGTGTATGATTTTATTTTCATTTCTAAGAACTGTCTAACGATTTTACATGTATATCCATGTGAAAGACTCATAAAGCCCAACTCAAGCTAAGATATATAAAATTTGAAGTGCCTTGTGCAAGTTTAACTAAAGAAAAGCATCTCTGGTTAAGGCTCCATTCACACCAATGCGTTTTTTTCACGCTTTTTGCAGAAATGCTGGACATTTTTTTAACATGGGTTCCTATGAAAGTACATTTTTGTGCCTCTGCACTTTTGGAAAGGGTCAGTGACTTTTTAAAATCCTTTTCGGTTCAATAGACTTCAATAGAGAAGCTGCAGAAAAGCATGTAGTGTGTTTTTACCACAATTTTGCCACAATTTGTGTATTGCATTTTTAAATCTGCTTAACAACAAATTTTTCAAAACAAAAAAAAAGCATAAAAACCACAAATTGCAAATCCCAGTAAAATCGGTGCAAAATCGTGGTAGAAAAAACATGGAAAGCACAGCAAAAAGTACTACGAAAACCCACAAAAGCAACACGCATAGGTGTGAATTGAGCCTAAAGTGAGGCACACACTATA
This sequence comes from Pelophylax lessonae, assembly GCF_965119305.1. Classification (NCBI taxonomy): domain Eukaryota; kingdom Metazoa; phylum Chordata; class Amphibia; order Anura; family Ranidae; genus Pelophylax; species Pelophylax lessonae. Next base: position 383,686,982 of record NC_138772.1, read on the forward strand.
AGAAAATCAGGCGTTTGATTTTCTCTTCGTTGTTTCACAGCAAATCGGAACCAATGAAAGAAAATTTGTGAGAAAATTCTTGTACGACAAAGGCTTTTTTTTTTTTGTGTATTGTTTCTGATCATGCGCAGTCTTTCCTTTCTGATTTTTTTTTTTGTACGAAAATCGTACGTAAATGGTAAACATGAAGCAAAAATAGTTCATTCTGTTCCCGTAAGAGAAACATTTTGGAGCTTGTCCCTTCGAAATTTTTGTTCAGAAGGTTGGAATCGGCTGTAGAAAGTTTTGTACACACTATATGAAAATCGTACGAAAGTTCTCTGGACGAAAAATTCTCACCCGATTTTCTTATAGTGCATACGAGCCTAGGCTCGGTTCTCACTAATTCTTTTTTTTCATGCTTTTTGCAGAACGCAGGACATTGTTTTTAACATGGGTGCGATTGGAACATGTTCACATCAATGCATTTTTTTGCCTCTGCGTTTTTTGGAAAGGGTCAGGGACTTTTTTAAACGCAAAATGCTGCTTTTTTTGTTTCAATATACTTCAACGGAGAAGCAGCAGAAAAGCATGTAGGGCTTTTTTAGTGTTTTTGACGCATTTTTCATTTTGCATTCTTTTAATCTGCCCAATAACAGATTTGCCAAATAAAAAGAAAAAAGAATCAAAAATCTAATTCAAAAAATTCTAGGCTCAATTCACATCTATGCATGTTGCCTTAGAGTGTTTCAGCAGTGCTTTTTGCTGTGCTTTCCGTGTGTTTGGACATGGGTGCTTGATGCATTTTTTTCTTTTTATTTGGCCACATTGTTGTTGGGAAAATTATATAATGCAAAACGTGTCAAAAGCACATCAAAGGCAAGCTAAAAACGCACAACATTCTTTTCTGCTGCTTCTTTATTGAAATCTATTGAAAGAAAAAAAGAAGCGTTTTGCGTTTAAAATAGTCCCTGACTCTTTCCAAAAACACAGAGGCAGAAAAATGCATTGATGTGAACTTGTTCCATTGGAACCCATGTTAAAATAATGTCCTGTGTTTCTTCAAAAAGCATGAAAAAAAAAAACGCATTAATATGAACCAAGCCCAAAACCCATCCTCCAGGGTTGTCTCTAGCAGACTCAAAGCTCTGTGAACCAACAGCACTCCTCTTATGAGTTGAATAACACCCAACATCAACAACTTGTTGGGAGTCGAAGGTGTTTGGGACATGCCCCTTTGGGGTGTATTACAATGCCGGCCTGGACATACAGGAAAATGCTGTAGAGAAGGGTGTCATTATGTGAGTGCTATTCTCTGCAGCATTCAGGATTGCCCACCACCAGAAGAAGAAAAGGAGAAAAGGACCTAATGACATTACTTGACTAGACATAAGACCTCTGGAAAAAAGGTCTGTAGACAATCGAAAAAAAAAAAAAAAATGCAGCAAGGAAGGCTCTTAGTGGGGTCAAAACTTTTCTTAGCATTAAAACCTTGGTCACCTTCCCACCACCTGTACACATATATGCGGCCTCACTGAGGTGGGTCTTCTCCCATGAGGCCACATATATGTGAACCAGGGTTTGTGCTGGAAACGCGTTGCCCTGGGTCTCATACTAACGCTTAGGGACTGGGACTCCTATTTCCTGATCACCTGATCGCTGTAATAGCCTCTGATTGCCTATCACAGTGATCAGTCACTGTGCAGCCCTCTCCTGTATTTTTTTTGTTTTTTTTCTTCTCTGAATGGAGAGAAAGATTTATTGTATCTTTCTCTCATGCCAGGGGAGAAAAATGTAAACAAAAAACTGTGTAAAAAATGATTTAAAAAAATGTAAAAAAAAAAAAAAAAAAAGAAATGGAAAGATCAAGGCTTGATCTAGGTCAGCGTCACAGTTAGTGTTAGCGTAAGGGTCAAAGGTCACAGTGAGTATATTTTTAATAGGATTTTTTTTGTTAAAGCATTTTTTAAATTTGTATCAGTATCGGTTAGTGTCAGTGTGTTTTGGATAAAAAAAAAAAAAAAAAAGCAAAATGTAAACTATTTTTTCTAGGCCCTACTATGGGTACAAACAACAAATAACATACACAAATGTGGTATCACTGTGATCATCAGGAGCAGGAGAATTTGGGTTGTTCTTTGGTGGTAAGTTATAATAATATCAAAAAATTTACAGCTAAATTGAAAAAGAATTTTTTTTTTATTTTTTATTTTTTTTTACTATTTAAGGTTTTCCTTTGATAATAACAAAAAATCAGGAGATATCCATTACCATATGCCACCAAAAGAAAGCCCAAAATGTCCTGAAAAAAGCAAAGTATAATCCATTTGTATACACTTATAGTTGCGATGAATTGTACAGTTTTACTAAAACTGTCAAAATAGCAACATTTTGTTTTACCTTTTGTTTCAAAGGGGTTAAAAGATTTGGCCTCACTTCCTGCCCTGGTGGCCACACCAAAAATGAGAGGAAATCTACCCAATAGGAACACAAAAGACAATACATTTTGACAGAGGATCTAAACCTTCTGAGTCAAAAAAAAAAAAAAAAAAAGTTTTTCTTTTTTTTTTTATACTGCCTTGCTTGGTGGTTTAAAAAGAATTGAGGGGAAACGAATATATACTGTGTGTGTGTGTATGTGTGTGTGTGTGTGTGTATATATATATATATATATATACAGTATACTATATTGTCAAAAGTATTGGGACACCCGCCTTTACACGCACTTGAACTTTAATTGCATCCCAGTCTTCTGCTGGCCATTCACGTATAGATTTTCGTTCGTAAATTTTCATTTTCAGAAAATTGTTTGATTCTCTAATCGTTAGTGGGGTCAAATTGATGTCCGTTTTTGACTGCAGTGACGGGAAAATTCGAAGGGGCAGGAAGGAAAACTTTTCTCGATCTAACGAATTTCCAGGCAGTGTATGTGGTTATCGCTCAGAAATTACATTAATTTTAAAATTGAATGTTAAAAGCAAAAGAAAATTTTCGAACAACATTTGTCCATTCATCGAATATTTAAGGAATTTTCGTACAAATGTTCTTAGGAACATTCTCATCCAAAAATCTATACGTCTATGGCCAGCATTAGTCTATAGCGTTCCATATTGAGTTGGCCAATATATACACTTTATTTTATTTTATTTTATTATACGTTGTAGTGGTTGCCCAAATATGTGAAAAATATCCCTAATTTTTGCTAATTTGTAAAAAAAAAAATGTGATATGTACTTTGGTTATGATCAGTAGGTGGGTAATTGATAAAACTATCATGATTTCTTACACCAGGATCTTAACGTTTCCCACTGCTAACAAATTCTAAAACACAAAATAGTAACTATTAAAAAAAAAAAAAAAAAATCTCAAAAGAATGAACATTAATAGCCAAAAATATTGGGCAGGTTACAAAATAAAAACTTCTGTAATGGACAGCAGCACAATCTTTCATGTTTTAGTTCTTTGAAATGAAGCCATGTTGCCATATCTGTCTGTACATGTAGTGAGAATAAAGCTGAGGCCAAACCAATGCTAACATTTCAGATGTTTCACTTTTGGAGAGGCCAATTTATCACTCTTCAAAATGAGTTGGAAGATGTTCTCTGATCTATAATGTTGTGGAATGTGAATCAGACCAACATGCCCTCAAGGTAATGACCACCTGCTAGGTCTAGACCTCATACAGTGGACTGTAGGAAACCACAGAATAGTTACTACAGCTCATATTACCTTTGTGCACTGTTTACCAAACACTGACCTTTTTATCTTTTCATCATACTTTTGTCTACCACAATAGACTTTTAATGAGCTATATACACTATATTACCAAAAGTATTGGGACGCCTGCCTTTACATGCACATGAATTTTAATGGTATCCCAGTCTTTGTCTGTAGGGTTTATTATTGAGTTGGCCCACCCTTTGCAGCTATAACAGCATCAACTCTTCTGGGAAGACTGTCCACAAGGTTTAGGAGTGTGTCTATGGGAATGTTTAACTATTCTTCCAGAACCACATTTGTGAGGTCAGGCAAAGGAGCTCTACTGGGTCTGACGAAAGAGCTCTACTGAGCATGCTCCAAAATGTATTACTGCACCCTGATATCACTACGCCCTGTGCAGTCCACGAGTGAGGCGTGCGTTCCACCGCCGCCTCGGACGGAGGGACCTCCCTGTTTAGGCTCTCCACTTCCACCATCCCTCCTGCTGCTGGACGGCTGAGGGAGACAGAACCACAGGGACAGGAACAGAACCCCAGTGATGTCCTGATATGCCCACTATACACTACTATCCTGTGAGTGTTATGTTTTTGTGAGCTAATAAATGCTTTCTTTGCTGCACTTAGAGGTGCCTTCTCCCATTCTTATTCGCTCTAATTCATCCCAAAGGTGTTCTATCGGGTTGAAGTCAGGATTCTGTGCAGACCAGCCAAGTTCCTTCACCCCAAACTTGCTCATCCATGTCTTTATGAACCTTGCTTTGTGCACTGGTCCAAATAATTTGGTGGAGGGGGATCATGGTGTGGGGTTGTTTTTCAGGGGTTGGGCTTAGTCCCTTAGTTCCAGTGAAAGGACAATTTCATGCTCCCAATTTTGTGGGAACTGTTTGGGATGGCCCCTTCCTGTTCCAACATGACTGCACACCAGTACACAAAGCAAGGTCCATAAAGACATGGATGAGCGAGTTTGAGGTGGAGGAACTGGACTCGCCTGCACAGTGTCCTGACCTCAACCCGATAGAACACCTTTTTGAGGAATTAGAGCAGAGACTGCAAGCCAAGCCTTCTTGTCCACCATCAGTGCCTGACCTCACAAAGGCACTTCTGGAAGAATTATCAAACATTCCCATAGACACACTCCTAAACCTTGTGGACAGCTTTCCCAGAAGAGTTGAAGCTGTCATATTTGCAAAGGGTGGGCTAACTCAATATTGAACCCTATGGACCAAGACTGGGATGCCATTAAAGTTCCTGTTCGTCTAAAGGCAGGTGTCCCAAAACTTTTGGTAATACAGTGTATTTGTTAAGTGCCTAATTGTTGAAAAATGTTTAAAAAATGTTAAAAAAATTAAAGTGTATGCTGTCACCATAGATATCCTTTAAATTCTGGATTATGAGCAATTTATTATGTTTACAACTTTAAAATAAAAATTACTGTAAAATAACAAGTGTGGCTTTTCTTGTGAATGTAATAATTTTTAATTGAGTGAATCCATTTCTTAACTAGTTGAATCATTTGTGTTTTTCTTTTGGATTTTAGATTTAGTTTTTCATGAAATTGGCACTACATCATATAGTCTTACTATATACAGAAAAATTAAAAAGACGCACAGCAATTAGGAAAATAACCTACTTGGATGAATTCCCCAGGGCAAATCGTAAAGATCACAGGGCTATGTTAAAAGGTTGTGGGTTAATTTTCAAAGCGCTTGACTTCTGGAATGATTAAAGCTAAGTACCAAAATAGCACAGATATTAAGCAGCTTATTTTCAAATACTATTATTGTCATTAATGCAGCTCCAGTATAATCTGTAGGTAAATATATAGAATAAATATGGTATTTGGTATGACGTTATTTAACAGATATAATCACATTTGTTGATGTTTTCCAGGGATTACGTGTACGGAGATGTTTTTTTGGATGTAAAGTAAAATATGAGATATTTGATCCATGTTCTCTTTACATTGTGTTATATAGTACATTGTCCTTTCTTGCTACCTAAAAAACTCCAACTGTATGAAAGTGCTGTGTTTTACGGGCCATATTATCTAAAGAGCTAGCCTTCAACAAACAAACATGTATGAATAAAATTGTATGATCTCACTGAGAGATCAAATACAGCGCTTGCTTGGAGCTCTAAATACTCAGTATGTAATTCCAATATATGTCTAAGCATCGGATTGCCACAAAACATCAGCTTAAAATCTACTAGATGGTAATTTCAAATAAGTGCAAGGTGTGCAAACAGTGCAAATTAACACAGCATAAATATATATATACAGGGCTTTTTTTCAGCGGGAACGTGGGGGAACGCAGTTCCGGCACCTCCAGCACTGAATGTATGTAATAGAAAGGGGTGCTGGGTTTGTTACAGTGTCTGTTGATGCTGGAGGATCTATTGTTGTTGGAGGAGATTTATTGTTGCTGAGGTGGTCTATTGTTTTTGGCTGCAGGGGATCTATTATACTGCTATTCTTGGTAATATTAACATATTCTATACAAATTACCTAGTATCACAAAATAATACTTGGTTCTGTATCCTCTAAAAGGGGCAGCAGTGGGAGGTGGGAAAGGGGTGGAATCAAGGAAAGGAAAGGAGGAAGGTAGGGGGCGGAGACAAGTGTCATTTGGAAAGGGGGAGTTCCTGCACCTATTCTCTGAGAAAAAAAGCCCTGTATATATATAAATACAAATTTCATTCGATATGTGGAGAGTAAAACATCTGATAAATACGATAAAAGAATCTCTCTATAAATATATAAATAGCAAAATTGTCCACAGTATATAAAGTGACGGCTGTGCTTTCAGTTGATGAATTATATATATAACCAAAATGTTAAAAGTGGCTTCTGTGCTTCAAATTTATGCTGATAAAATATATATAAAAAAGTCCATTATATATAAAGTGACTGCTGTGCTCAAAATTCGAGTTATTAGGATGACTTTGGTGCTCCAAGATAATAGGGATAAAGGTGTCCTTAATGGCAGATATATCCTCAATTCCAAGATGTAGATAGTCTATCAATGATACAAATTCCTTTACAAATATGTGAATTAAATCACTTACCACATGAAGCCCCCCCCCCCCCCCCCGAAACATAATTTCCTGCTTGTGTCATTGGCTCACTGATTTTCCCTGCACTAAGATACAAGTCAGATTTCAGGCTTTCCCTGCAACAAAAATGTCATTTGTGGTGAGATACTCCCAATAGGAAATGTTTAAAGGAATGCGAACCCTGCAATTTTTCTTATTAGAGCCCTGCAGTTGCAACAGCTGGTTGATAAATAAGAAACCACTCCTATTAGATTCACTTACCACATGGACACAGACTATCATACAGGGATTCCTTCAGAATAACAAAGGGTAGGAATCTGCAACAAAGTTTTTTAAAATCCCTGCAATGTACATAGATCATCCAGAGGGGAATGTTTTTTTTTTTTTTCAAAAGTGGAGTTACTCTTTAACCTTTACCAAAAAACTGCTTACGCAGATAAGGGATACCTGTACATTGAAACAAACTGTTCACGTTTGATCAAAGCTGAATGATGCCCTTGTTATAGGTGTAGGTCATTTACATACCTCATAAAATCTGCTTTGTAAACTCCAAGGACATTGCTAAGGGATGCCTAGCTATTACTGTTCCCCTTGACTATCACAGGAGCAAGCTCCTAAATGCTGAGCTCATGTTACAAAAAGCTGTTAAAGACTTTTTAAAATTTTAACCCATTGCGTGGGGTTCTTCATGTGTCTCCTGACATTAAAGGACTGAGACTTGGTTGGCTGGACGAGAGGGTAGCCATGTATGTGGAAGACCTCCTGCTGTTTCCTTATGACCCTTCTTACAAGGGGCACTATAGGTACTGAAGAGTTTTTTAAGAGTCCCCGGTCGCTGGGTCAATTGGCATGAAGAGTTTTATGTACCCAAGAGTTAAAATATCTAAATAACTAAATTCCACTGAATTTATTATCTTGAATTTGTTGCCCGTGTTACAGGATGTGAAAACCAAACTGAAGGCATGCTCCTTTTTTGAGCACTCACTCTGTCTTCAAAAGCAGGGCTCCACTTTGAACCCTGGACTCAGGCCTCTGTTTTTCCAAACACGCCATTATGGAATCATCCCGCAGTGGTGGGCAAAATTAAAAAAAACAAAAAAACAAAACAAAAAACAATTATATAGTACATATAGTAAGGAATCATCAACTGTTCCATTTTGAGACCCTCTTTTCTAAATACCCTATTCCTTTCCTTATCAGTTCAGATACCTGCAGATTTCACATGCCTCTAGTAGTCAATTTCCTCAGCACCAGCTAGATTTACCTTGCTCTGACCTTGAACTCCTGCTACATTCTGACCGACTTTTAAAGTTGGACTCACCCTTTATCAACATATCCTCATGTCCGCTCTTACGAAGTTAACAGCCCTCAGGGGCAAATGGCGGATGTTTTTAAATTGGATGATGAGGACTAGATGGATCTTGGTCATGTCCTTCAATCAACTAGTGTTGGCCATGGACTAATTAGTTAAATTAAGAACACTTCATTGAGCTTTTTACATCCCGCACAGGCTCAGTCTTACAATCTCTTCAGCCTGTTAGCACTGCGCTAAACCACATGGAAACTTTTTCCACATATTTTGGTCATGGTATCTGCCAATACTGGACTGACATTGTCCAAATCATTAATGCTGTTACCCAGAAATCCCTCATTCCCTCACCTAATATATGATATTGGTTTTGGTTAAGGGTCTAGTCCTTACTACTATTGGGGGGACAAAAAACTTATCTCATCTTTCTACCCAGTTTTGGAAGCAACTAGTGAAGGACACCTACTCCAATAGAGGAGCTTTCCAAAGTCTGACCTTTATTCACCAAGGTAATCAGTTACTGAGTACAGCTATCCCTTACTCTCACTGGGGACTGAACCATGATCGAGTAACCCTTCTTTCTCCTATTGTAGTCCATGCAATGGCACAAGTCACACACACTGTACTAGTTTCATTTGAGCCTGTTTTTTTTTTTTTTTTCAATTTTGTTATATAACCAGGTCGCTTTGCCCTGTACATTTTATTTCTGAAACTCAATAAAACAGATTTATACAATAAAGAGAGTACAAAAATCCTGGTAAGATACAGAGTGCTGCCATGGATGATTGCTTCCCATTTATTGCTTATTTGCTGAGAGCAAAAAAAGAAAACTTTATTTTGTGACCCTAATGTAAATTTAAAAAAACCCTCACTAATCTCAATAGCAGTAATTTTCAAGCACATGGTTCAGTATTTCACATAAGGGAAAGTATTTATATTCAATATAAAGGCCATCTTAGTGGAACCTGGAATCCTCTGCCCCCATATCCCCTCAGCCATAACCTTTCAGTGCTGGACCTGTCATATACACCCTTGACCCTTCAAGGATGCAGACTATATCCACCCTTTACACACCCCCCCCCCCCTTTCATTAATAGAAGCTATTCTTCAATGGAAGATTCCATTAATGTAAAGCCATCTATGAATGGGGGAGACTGACCTTTCATTCATCTCCCCATTCTCCATTCATTTATGAATGAAAAAAGGGGAAGAAATGGCAGGCATAGTGGGCACTCTTGACAGGTCCAGTGCTCATATTAACCCCCACAGTACCAGACGATTATGGCTACAGGGGTATGGGGTAGGGGAAGAGGGCTTGGGATTTTAACCAACCAGCAGCACAAGGGACACTTTGCATTAAAGGAGGTACTGTGCCTTGTGCTGATTTTCTACATTTTCCAAAGATTACCAGAAATTTTGACTTTAAATTACAGGATCCATGACATTTATCAAAGCCAATATGAGGAGTAGAGTCAGAGGTCAAGCCAGATCCAACCAAGACATGTTAATTCTTGCTAAAGTCAGGACATGCTTGGCCATGCCCCCTAGTGTGCATAGCTCACCTCAACTCACCTGGTGGCAAACATTCCACAAGATCGTAATCTTCCTTCGCCAATGCTTTTCACCCTTGGTAGGGGGGCTTAATCACATCATGAAACACACAGGATTAAAAGGAGCCGATGGCATTTACACAAAATGCAGTCTTTATTATGCAAAAATAGTTTATTGGAGAAGAAAAATAAACTTTTGGTGGTGGTATGGATTTTCTTCTGTTGATTTGCGTACATTGAGCCAGTATGGGTCCCTTTTAGCCATAGTAAAGCAATAAATCTGCTTGGAATGGCACTGTTCACAAATATTGTGTATTTCGTGATTTAAGTAATGCCCAACTTTCAAGTACAAACAAATCCTAAATTAAATGCCTATGGTATGTTAGAAGATTAGGGCTGATGTAACTCTTCTCCATAAATTACTTCTGCAGCATCTCAAAAGTTATCTCATCTCTTAAGAATAGTTTTAAAGTCAGAATGCCTTCGGGGTTGGAAATGATTTTGGGACTTAACTCAGGCTCATGCATAAACATCCTTGTGCTTACAGTTGTGACTTGAGTTCCAGGTATTACTCCATTTTTTCTCAGGCAATTCTAATATGTTCCTTACTATGCATTAAATACTTTATATATTCATTTCAAAGCAGCTTCAGAAGAAATTTAGATTTTTCTTAAAAAAGAGCCTTATTGATGTTTACATTTTGCACTCAGGACTGCTGATAGAAATCACAGGGCCCCATACAGCCTAGTTGACAGGCCCCCCTACTCCGAAAGTATCAAACAAGATTCTTGCTAAAATGCAACACCTGCAATACAATGCTTTGCAGCCAAGGCAGAAATTATACCCCCGTCAGATAAGACTCATTTAAGTGAATTGCAGCACAAAGGCAATATCTGCCCCTCCATAGGGAGTGATCGGCACTGATCGCTCACTGTGTCCATTCAGGATGGTGTGTTCATTCAGGATAGTGAGCCCCCCGCTCATGATCCTGAAATAACCCGCCTGTGTACCCTCAGCAGCTGCTGACGGGAGAGGAGGGAAAACAGCAGCACTGCAGGAGAAAGAGGAACACAGGGGTCCCACATAGCAGGGAAAAGGGGGCACAGATACTAGAACTGATCCTCCTGCAGTTTAGCCAGAGAAAGAAAAGTAGAAGCTGGCAGCACTGCATAAGAGTCTCACGTGTCAGCAAGAAAGCAGTACTACTGGCCCTCCTGCTTGGCAAGTGCCTGGGCCCCCCCTATGTCAGGAGTGGCTGGCTGTACTGCCTTATCAGCGGCCCTGTTTGCACTAAATACGGTGTTTGACTACGCAATACAACAACATCTAAGATCTCTAGTGTTAACAAAGAAGATAGTCATGATGCACCAATAAAGCTAGAGAGTATGGATAGAAATCAATGTGGTTTTACATAGTGTTCTGGGAAAATTTTGGGATCCAGAAGAGTGACATCAGCGTGAGGAGAATGTAGGGAACCGGTCAGTGTGGGCGCATCTAAAGTGCTGGACTTCTAGAAATGGGGCAACATTTTAGAAATCGCAGCCCACCCGGGAACTGCAGGTGCAGGGCAGTTCCCAGTGCGTGTGTGATTTGCAGTGCATGCGGCGTGCCATTAGGATTAATAACACCAGCACTTATGCAGCAGGTTTTTCTGTGTCGGTGGTTGCGACTGCGGGAACAGGTGCGCGCCGACAGTGGGAACCACCCACACAGATGTGAACCTAGCCTAAAAGGGAACCCAAGTTTAGCTGAAGTTTAGGACAAAATCCTTGGTGGTCCCATTCACACCTGTGCGTTTTATGTGTGTTTTAGGTGCAGTGCATTGAAAAAAAATTCTACTTGTTGCATCTTTGATGCTCTCCCATGAAAGCATGTTACATTATGTAGAGTTCAATGTTAACACCACACAGATGTGAACAGGCCTTAAGGGTAAGACAGGTCTGATATAATTTGTATTGATTTCAGCTGTGAGAGGATATTTGTCACTAATTAGAGGACTCAACTCCTCCTTGGCATTTCTTAATGACCTAGCAAAACGGCAATACAGTGGATGGAGAAAACAAACACGGAAGCTATGGCATTAAAAATCAAAAAGACAATTTATTATTAGACTAGATCAGTGCATGAATAGTCCTTAACAATACATGGGGTGACATCCCACATACAAAAGTTGCTAGAAAAATTTAAATAAAAATGAAAATATATTATGTTCTCATGCAACAATGCTTATGCCATAGCCTGCAAGTCCAGGCTAGAAGGGCTGCAGAGTTAAAGTGATTGTAAACTCTCACCTTGTAAACAACCCATTCAGTTTAAAATTGAAATGAAAGGCAAAACATTTGTGTATACCGTAGATATAAAAAAAAAATAAAAAAATTAATTATAAATACCTTTTTTCATAAGCGATCAAATTTCCTCTAATCTCAACTGCCTAAGAGCTGGAGGTGGAGAAACTGCAAAACACTGATCTTCCCAGTGAAAGACTGTGAGGGGGGGGGCATGTCAGGACAGGTCTGATCGTTGGAGGAGAGCAGGCTAGAGAACTGACCATGGTGTGTTCTCCTGCCTAGTGTGTCAGTTTTTGATAGGAAAACAGAGGGACTGGCCGGAACACCAGAAATTTCACAGGAAGCAATACAAAGAGAACAGGATACTTTCTCATACAAGTACATGGTACAGCAGGCACATATCAGGAATATGAAATGTTGGATTTACAAATGCTTTAAACCAGAAGGGTCACATGCAGCACCAAAGCACCAGCTGACTGACATTCTCTGTTTATTTGGAGCAATTCATGGGATCCGTCCAACTCTTTTCCCTGGGAAGAGTTAATTTATATATGAAGATTCTTAATCTTCAACTTAATTACACCTGACACAAAACTGAAATAAAAGTAAAGGCTTGATGAAGGGAAGATTTATAGTCATTTATTAAACTGTAGACACACCCTTCTCTAATTCTGCCTAAAAGGCATTCTGTAGAGCAAACTGACACCAAATAAATAACTATGATGGACTTTGGGTAACCTTATCTATATTATCTGAAAACTATCCCTGAAACTAAGAAAGTGAGAGCAGCTTTCATCCCAGCAACTCTGTGCAACTTGCACTGTCACACATACTACTACACACATACACGCTACTACTACTACTACATAAATGCATCGGAGACAGCAGTAGATCTGTATTAGTAAGTATGTTAAAGTACTAAAAAGCCTACCGTATTTTCCGGACTATAAGGCACACTGAAAATCCTAAAATTTGATCAAAAACCGACAGTGCGCCTTATAATCCGGTGCGCCTTATATATGAAAATAGTTTGAAAACTTACCGTTTACTGGATGGTTTGACTAAAGGGGTGCAACCACTGGACATATGTGTCAATCGTTCCTTCAAGGCGAAACTGCGAATCACGTGGGGAAACTGGATGAAGGAAGGAGAGCACTCCTTCATGAAGACCGGGAGCCAACGCTGGGCCAGTTATGCCACTGTGTGCCAGTGGATAGTGGATGCCTTGCATAAAGTATCCGCCAGAACTGTCATCCAAGGGTTCGCGATGAGCACCTGCCAGTAAACCTCGCGCGGATCAATGTTCCAAAAAAAAAAAAAAGTGCGCCTTATATACCGGTGCGCCTTATATATGAAAATAGTTTGAAAATTTACCGTTCACTGATACTGCGCCTTATAATCCGGTGCGCCTTATAGTCGCGAAAATACGGTACATTTTAGAGTTGTTTGCAGATCAAGAAGTAAGGGGATTATTTTCCATTTTGGGCTCCTGTTCCAAGGATTACTGTCTAAAAGGGAAACTCTTCAGATTGGAGAGGTTTCTTATCATTTCCTGTTGCATCTCCAGGATAGGAAGTGAAGGGAAATCTCCCCAATGGGACATATACCACAGGAAATAATCTGACAAGCTTTTTAACTATCCCTCCTCTATCCAAATTAAAAAAAAAAAGTTTTATTTCGTTGCTGCTAAAATATAGATTGGGTTGGCACTATTATCAACCTGTAATCAGACGAGACTCCCATCTGCTATCAAAGTGTTTGTTTACCATTGTGCCCTTTCTTTAGACCAGAAGATAGGGGGCTGTCAGTTTGTATATCTAATCAGTTCTACTTGTATGAAATTGTTTCATGGATTTTTTAGGCTAACTTGTGCCCTTGTGCTAAACTGATCTGTATAGGAAAAAAAAAACTGATCTTTATAAAGGAAGAATTTTTTTGCCTCAGCTCCTTAGGTGCATGCTTCACACGTTCACATGAGGTCTGTTTTCCACTGGTATTGGATTGGTCCCTAAACTGATAAAAATGATTGGTAAAATTCTTTATGACAGCCCGGGCATTATGAATATTATGTGGGTATAAGGACTGCAGACTGCGTACAGTGTATACAGTATGCATTATCAGGCTTTGTTTAAGTGTGCTGCTTTAAGCTACGCCTAATATTTATAATATTTGTGGTGTGTCATGCAGAGTGCATCTCATGTCTCATGCGTCCAAAAGTTTCCCTTTTTCTCAGTTCCTAGGTTGGGAGATATGCGATCAACTTTAAAGTGGAATTCAAGTCAAATTCTAACTAAGCCTACACCTACTCCCATCCCCATTCTAAGCCTATTCTAAGTACCCTGTAAAAGGAAAGATGTCTATACTAACGGTACCTATTCTGAAGCCGCACAAGACTGGTCACATGATCTCTCCAGCGGCGGCTTCAGCATATAGGAGAGAGCAGGGACAACAGCTGCAGAGCCTGGGCGATGATGTCCCTGGTCACCCACAGTCAGCCACAGAAAAAGGGCAAACAAAAAAAATCTCATCAAACAGGATATATGCACAGTCAGCCACAAAAAAAGAGCAATAAAAAATTAAGTAAACAATGTTTTAAAAGAGATAATGTATTAAAATGAAATGAAAAAAAAACATTAACAATTCTAAAAGACCCATGTCTCCATGTACACGCACTTATGAATGGAAATACGATTGAAGGGGGATATGATATCAATGTACAAATACTGTACTGGCGACCCTAGCATAAGGAACAAACTTTTTAGAGAAAGGGAATACAATAAGACACGTAGCCACTCACTAAAACTAGAGGGAAAACGGTTTAACCTTAACCACTTTACCACCGGAGGATTTTGCTGTCTTCCGTCCAGGCCACTTTTTGCGATTCGGCGCTGTGCGACTTTAACTGACAATTAAGCGGTCGTGCGACGCCATACCCAAACGAAATTTACGTCCTTTTTTTCCCACAAACAGAGCTTTCTTTTGGTGGTATTTGATCACCTGTGCGATTTTTACTTTTTGCGCTATAAACAAAAAAAGAGCGTTTATTTTGAAAAAATAACAATATTTCTAACATTTTTTTTATATGAAATTCCCCCCCAAAAAAATGTAAAAATCAAATTTTTTTTAAATTTTTGGCCAATTTGTTTTCTGCTACCTATGTTTGGTAAAAAAAATCACAATAAGCGTATTTTGATTGGTTTGCCCAAAAGTTATTGCGTTTACTAACTAAGGGAAAGATTTCTGTCATTTTTGGTGGTTTTTTTTTTAACGAGTAATGGCGGCGATCTGCGATCTCTTTTGTGGGACTGCGACATTGCAGCGGACAGATCGGACCCTTGACTGACATTTTTGACACTTTTGGGGTTACCAGTGACATTACTGCAGTAATCAGTGCTATATATATGCACTGTTACTGTAAAAATGACACTGGCAGGGAAGGGGTTAATTTTAATGGAGAGGGAGGGGTTAATGTATGCCTGGTGCTTACTAACGTGTGTGGGGGGAGGTGACTGAGTGAGTCAGGGACAGATCGCATGTTCAGCTATGCTGAACCATGCTATCTGTCCCTGCCTGTCACTTAGGAGATCCGCCCGCTCTGTTTACACAAGCGGGCGGATCTCCACACTCGATTCCCCGACGATTGGGGAAGAGCAGCGGCGATCGCCGCCGCTCCTCCCCTGGCCCGACTCCCGCTGTGAATGAAAACAGCGGGAGCGCACCTCCGGCGGCGTGCGATCGCCGCCTACAGGGGGAGGAGTCCAGCGACGTAGGTCTACGTCGCTGGACGATAACGAGCCACATTGCTGCAGTAGCAGCAATGTGAGCAGACGTCAAGTGGTTAAATTACGTAAGGGGTTCTTCACTGTCAGAGCAGTAAGAATGTGGAATTCTCTTCCACAAGCAGTCATATCAGCAGGGAGCATCGATAGTTTAAAAAAACTACTAGATGGGCACCTTAAAGACCACAACATAGAGGGGTATACAATGTACGGTTAACAGCAAACACACACACACATCATAGGTTGAACTGGATGGACTGATGTCTTTTTTCAACCTCACAAACTATGTAACTATGTAACTATATGTCAGGTGCACTTGTTTTCAAAAATGAAGAATATAAAAAATTGCTAATGGTTTGTGGGTTGCTCAGGGCTAGTCTAACCTGGTCATTTCTTTATAATTTGAGCTTCCTAGGCAAGAATCGCCGTCAAGTTTTTATTGTTATCTGCTATCTACCACTAGGTAGATTCACCCTTTCTTATAGTTGTGATGACCATTGTATTTGAGGCAGGGATGGTAAACACTAAATTTGGTGGTTTTTAGCAGAACAGGAGGCAAAGGTAAATCTTTCGATGGCAACACCTCTTCTGGTAGCCCTCTTCACATTGTAGTGGATTTCCCACACTTCCTGTTCAGTGGAGTGCCAATTTACTCACCATGCTCAGATGCAGGTACGGGCTCCTTTAACTCCTTTTCCCAAAACCACCTGGGTTCCTGAATGTGCCACACCCAATGAGGCAGATGAAGCTGAGCAAGTGATCTGCCCCCAGATCACTTGTAGGCAATCAAGCAGGAGCCTAAAGGCATGCAGCTTCTCCAGATTGCCTAACCAATGTGAAATCTCCTCCACTATTACTACCAGAGTACTGCAGTTTCATTGGGGTGACCTTTTATTGTTGGATGCTGAACCCCTCCAGCTGATTGCCTGTGTTACCAGAGCTACCTTGAACTTCACTGTGAAGGATGATGTTTATGAGGATAATCACAAGAAGCTGTGTCCTGAAGCTCTGAAGAGTCATTATTTGTGCAGCTTTCATAATCAGAATTTGCAATGTTCGCGTGTGCTTTGTCATTATCAACTTGTTTTTCATCATTCTGCAATGACGCATGTTTTTGCATTATTGCTTCTAACTTTGCACCTGTTTAGTAATCTTCGATTTAAAGTTACTCTCTGTCTGAATATTCAGCCAATTACTTATTGTGTTATACTTGTTGTGCTTCTTATGGAGGGGGTTTAAGCCTTCCCTACTCTATTCAAAACTAAAAAAGAAAAAACTTTTTGCTATATATATGCTATAAATATAAGTTTATATATATATATATATATATATATATATATATATATATATACAGTGGGTACGGAAAGTATTCAGACCCCCTTAAATTTTTCACTCTTTGTTATATTGCAGCCATTTGCTAAAATCATTTAAGTTCATTCTTCTTCCTCATGAATGTACACATAGCACCCCATACTGACAGAAAAACACAGAATTGTTGACATTGTTGAAGATTTATTAAAAAAGAAAAACTGAAATATCACATGGTCCAAAGTATTCAGACCCTTTGCTCAGTATTTAGTAGAAGCCCCCTTTTGATCTAATACAGCCAGGAGTCTTTTTGGGAAAGATGCAACAAGTCTTTCACACCTGGATTTGGGGATCCTCTGCCATTCCTCCTTGCAGATCCTCTCCAGTTCTGTCAGGTTGGATGGTAAACGTTGGTGGACAGCCATTTTTAGGTCTCTCCAGAGATGCTCAATTGGGTTTAAGTCAGGGCTCTGGCTGGGCCATTCAAGAACAGTCACGGAGTTGTTGTGAAGCCACTCCTTCGTTATTTTAGCTGTGTGCTTAGGGTCATTGTCTTGTTGGAAGGTAAACCTTTGGCCCAGTCTGAGGTCCAGAGCACTCTGGAGAAGGTTTTTGTCCAGGATATCCCTGTACTTGGCCGCATTCATCTTTCCCTCGATTGCAACCAGTCGTCCTGTCCCTGCAGCTGAAAAACACCCCCACAGCTTGATGCTGCCACCACCATGCTTCACTGTTGGGACTGTATTGGACAGGTGATGAGCAGTGCCTGGTTTTCTCCACACATACCGCTTAGAATTAAGGCCAAAAAGTTCTATTTTGGTCTCATCAGACCAGAGAATCTTATTTCTCACCATCTTGGAGTCCTTCAGGTGTTTTTTAGCAAACTCCATGCGGGCTTTCATGTGTCTTACACTGAGGAGAGGCTTCCGTCGGGCCACTCTGTCATAAAGCCCAGACTGGTGGAGGGCTGCAGTGATAGTTGACTTTCTACAACTTTCTCCCATCTCCTGACTGCATCTCTGGAGCTCAGCCACAGTGATCTTTGGGTTCTTCTTTACCTCTCTCACCAAGGCTCTTCTCCCCCGATAGCTCAGTTTGGCCGGACGGCCAGCTCTAGGAAGGGTTCTGGTCATCCCAAACGTCTTCCATTTGAGGATTATGGAGGCCACTGTGCTCTTAGGAACCTTAAGTGCAGCAGAAATCTTTTTGTAACCTTGGCCAGATCTGTGCCTTGCCACAATTCTGTCTCTGAGCTCTTCAGGCAGTTCCTTTGACCTCATGATTCTCATTTGCTCTGACATGCATTGTGATCTGGAAGGTCTTATATAGACAGGTGTGTGGCTTTCCTAATCAAGTCCAATCAGTATAATCAAACACAGCTGGACTCAAATGAAGGTCTTAGGACCATGTGATATTTCAGTTTTTCTTTTTTAATAAATCTGCAACAATGTCAACAATTCTGTGTTTTTCTGTCAGTATGGGGTGCTATGTGTACATTCATGAGGAAGAAGAATGAACTTAAATGATTTTAGCAAATGGCTGCAATATAACAAAGAGTGAAAAATTTAAGGGGGTCTGAATACTTTCTGTACCCACTGTATATATATACACACACACACACACACACACACATATATATATATATATATATATATATATATATATGTATATATATATATATATATATATATACATACAGTGTGTATATATATATATATATATATATATATATATATATATATATATATATATGGCTTTATTCTGGATTTCCCAAACATATTATTTGTTCTGGGTCAGTTACTCAGAAATAATTAAATTGAAAGGGTCAGCATAACAACCAAGCAACTAGCATTTTTTGAAAAAGGTCAGTTAATGGTATTTCTCTCATGATAGGTTAAAGTGATTGTAAATCTTTAATTTTTTTTTTCATTAAAATATTAAACATGTTATACTTACCTGCTCTCTGCAGTGGTTTTGCACAGAGTACCCCAGATCCTCATCTTCTCAGGTCCCACCCTGGTGCTCCTGGCTCCTCCCTGCTGTCTGGTGCAACCACAGCAAGCAGCTTGCCATGGGGGCACCTGAGCCGAGCTGATGCTCTGTGTGTCGATTCACACACGGAGCTGTGGCTTGCCCCCCCCCCCTTCCTGTCTCCCAATTGGCTCCCTGGCTGTGATTGACAGCAGCAGGAGCCAATCAGGAGTGCGAGTCCCTAGAGAGGCAAGGCTCTTGTGGACATTGCTGGATCAAGAGGGGGCTCAGATAAGCATTAGGGGGGGGGGGGGCTGCTGCACATAGAGGGTTTTCTACATTTATGCAAAGAATGCATATAGGTAAAAAAAACCTTGTGTCTTTAATACCACTTTAAATGCAAGATCTTCAGCAAATGTTATTATGCCAACAGAGGCTTCCAGTGATTTTAACCCGTGTGGGTTTAAAGCTTTCTTTTCAGCTCCCTTTGGCCTAGATGTCATCATATTACTTGTGATCATGAGCATTACATACACTTATGTGCCTAAAATTAGGACAAAGCCCTTTTCTGTGATTTGCTTTCAGCAGAGCCATGCTAGCAAAAAGCAGAAAATAGGAACATGCATTTACAATGGTATTTTTCAAAACATGTGAGAGGAAATGAGGTGGTAATCCACATTAAAATAAATCAATTATGATAAAAGAATTTTCCTAGTGTGCATTTAATATAAAAGAAATAACGTGATAGTCTAGCTTGATAAATGAAAACCATTCTTGATGTACTTTAATACATTCTCTTCTATGCTTTAATTTTTCACTACTAGCAGCGTTCTCAAAATGTTGGTGTCATTGACTGAGCTTTCCAATATGAATTGGATTAATTGTTGGAGTCAATTATCTTTCTGCTACCTCCTGCTGTGACATTACATTCACATTGAAAGTCGCTATAAATTAGTCACAGGAGGCTTGCTTGTGTCATATTCCAGGAATGTTAAAATCCTCCAGATTGGATCTGCTTTGCTTGAAACAATGCCTGCTCCTATGTTGTCCTGGGTTTCATTTCCATGTGTACTTACTTAGCTCATAAGTTAAACCCTTTGTTGTATGCTAAATCCTAACCAAGATGTTTCTCTTGGCATTTTACCCCAGTTGTTGGATTAGATTTAGTGCTTGATGGCACTAAGCATACATTATGAAAACTAGAAAAGAAAATAGAACACGAATCATGAATGTTAGACTTTAAAACATTAAGAGTGATATATTGTACCAACATGAAAACATAACTGGAGTAGGAAGTTTAACCAGGGAGGTATAGCTGATAACCCTAATAAAAAAAAAAAAAAAAACAGACTAAAATTGCCATTTTATGATAATGGGAGGTGATTGCCCTTTATAAAAATCTGTAAAGTCACATGAAGGCCAATAGGAAATAGACTTGTGGAATCATTCATCTAAAGTCAATATTTTCATGCTGAGTCTTTGTCAAACTTCTCCATACATGCGAATGGATAAATCTAACAGATCCAGGAGTTTGAGAGCCAAGGCAAATGTGTAGATTGACCACGTGGCTATTCGGCTGGTTGCAAAATGACCACGTACACAAAAAAATGAAAAATCATTTCTGATTACTTTCTGCAGGCCAATGCATATTGAATATTTGTGTTTGGTTTATTGGACTTGTAAAGCATATACATATGGATCAAGTTAACTGTTCAGCGAGTAAAGCAGACCAATAATATCCAGAAATATATTGCATACAATATAATATTTAACACTAAAAATCAGGCAACCATCAAAATACACAGATGAATTACATACAAGGGATAGGTTTTACCTTCCAAATCTGTATTCCTGTCAATCAAATTCTTATATTTACATGGATCTGCCACACAGCCGAACCCTGTCTGGAAGGGCAGGAGACCTGATTTTTCTCTGCTGCAGGTGAAGTGCTGTTTATTCCCCACCCTGTGGCTGGACTGGGAAAAAAAGAGCAACAAGTATGTTATCTCTCTGTCCCTCTTCTCTCTCTTATTAGCAGTGTTGCTCATCTTAGTTTAAAAAAGTAATTAGTTACAGTTACAAATGACTTCTCCCAAAAAGTAATTGAGTTACTGACTCAGTTACCACATAGAAAAAGTAATTAGTTACTCAGCAAAGTAACTGTGACTTTTTTTTTTAATATTCCAAAATGCAATTACGTTCTATAACATCTTTAATAGCAAAGATGTTTATATTAACTGATTGAAGAATAAAAACACTATACACAGTATTTTAGAACATTTGGTATTTATTTGAACCCAACACCGGCTGCTGCTGGTCGTGGCTGCCTGGCTGGTGGTGGCGTGGCACACTGGTGGTGGCGTGGGTGGCACACTGGTTGGGGCATGGCATACTGGTGGTGGCGTGGGTGGCACTGGCACACTGGTGGTGGTGTGGCACACTGTTGGTAGCGTGGCACACTGGTGGTGACATGGCACACTGGTGGTGACGTGGCACACTGTCGGTAGCGTGGCACACTGGTGGTGACATGGCACACTTGTGGTGGTGTGGCACACTGGTGGTAGCGTGGCACACTGGTGGTGACATGGCACACTAGTGGTGGCATGGCACACTGGTGGTAGCATGGCACACTGGTAGTGACATGGCAGACGTGGCACACTGGTGGTGACATGGCACACTGATGGTGGCATGGCACACTGGTGGTGGCGTGGCACACTGGTGGTGGCGTGGCACACTGGTGGTAGCGTGGCACAGTGGTGGTGACGTGGCACAGCGGTGGTGGGGGTCTGAGTCCTCCTGAGTCCTGACTTAAGTAACTGTATTTTTTTTGGTACCTGCTGGTTGCTGCTGTCTCTGAACCGGCTGGCTTGCTGCTGGTGGTGGTGTCTGGTGTGGCACACTGGTGGTGGTGGTGGTGGTGGTGGGGGTCTGAGTCCTGACTGTCTGTGACTGACTGTGAGGTTTTTTTTTTTTTGGTACGGTACCTGCTGTGCTGGGCTGGCTGCTGGTGGTGGTGTGGCCTGGCAGGCACTGGCACACTGTCTGGGTCCATCTGGCTCCGTCCTCCTCCAGGCCTCAGGCATCCTGGTCCGACTCCTGGTCCTGGAATATATTATTTGATATTACATAGTTACATAGTAGGTGAGGTTGAATAAAGACAATAGTCCATCTAGTTCAACCTGTGTAGGTATGTGTGGCTGTAATCATCTCCCATACCCCTGAATGTTCTGATCCTTGAGATGTAAGTCTAAGAGTCTTTTGAAAGCCACCATACTACCCGCAGAAACCACTTCTTGTGGTAGAGAATTCCACAATCTTGTTGCCCTAACAGTAAAGAACCCCCCGCGTTGCCTGAGGTTAAAACGCTTCTCCTCTAATCGCATTGTATGCCCTCGAGTCCTCATGCAATCCCTTCGAATGAACAGCTTTTTTTCTAAGCTGGGATCCCCATTAAGATATTTATAAATTGCTATCATGTCCCCCCTCAGACGTCTCTTCTCCAGGGAGAATAAATCGAGTGATTGTAGACGCTCTTCATAGTCAAGGTCCTCCAATCCCCTAATTAGTTTAGTTGCCCTTCTCTGGACTCTCTCCAGCTCCAACACATCCCTCCTGAGGACTGGCGACCAGAACTGGACGGAATACTCCAGATGCGGTCGGACCAGAGTTTTATAAAGTGGAAGGATTATAGTCTTATCTCTGGAATGCATCCCTTTCTTTATGCATGCTAATATTCTGTTGGCTTTGGAAGCTGCCGCTTGACATTGCATGCTGTTTCCTAATCTATCATCAACCAAGACTCCCAGATCTTTCTCCATTTTTGATTCCCCCAAGGGCTCCCCTCCTAACGTGTATTGTGTTTTTATGTTTTTAGTCCCCAAGTGCAAAACCTTACACTTCTCCACGTTAAACCTCATTTGCCATGTCGTTGCCCACTCTGTTATTTTGTCCAGGTCATTCTGTAGGATATCTGCTTCATGTTGTGAAGTTATTGCCCTGCCCAATTTTGTGTCATCTGCAAAAACTGATATCGAACTACTGATCCCGACCTCAATGTTGTTTATGAATAAATTGAACAAGGTTGGTCCCAAGACTGAGCCTTGGGGGACCCCGCTTACCACCTCAGACCAGTCTGAGTATGCGCTGTTTATTACTACCCTTTGGACACGCCTTTTTAGCCAGTTCCGTATCCAAGAGCAAACCCTGCTATCGATACCTGCAGACCTTATTTTATAATAATAAAATAATTTTGATTTTTTTAAATATTTATATTGCCAGGCTGGCAATGGGTTGCCGGACTCACCGCCGCATGTTCTATGCCCTCCTCCTTGGCCTGGCATGCTGTGCTCTCTGCCGGCTCTCTCACAGTCTCTCCTGTGTGTCTCACTCTCATCTGACTCTGAGTCTCCTCCTCTTCTCTCTCCAGTACCGCGGACAGCGGTCATAGAGGAGAGGGGGAATTACATCTACTGCCATCTAGTGGCAGTAGATGTAATTGCGGTAACGCAGTCGAAAGTAGCGGCAACTGCGTTACAGGGAGTGGACGGGTAATCAGTTAGATTACTCTTTACTCTCAAAAGTAACTACGTTAAGTAACGCTGTTTACTTAAACGCAGTTTCTACTATCACTGCTTATTAGCATGTTCTTTATTAATGCATGAGCACTACAGCATAACTGACCGACTCTTTGTTTCCCTGCAGTCCCTGAATGTCACTGTCAGGAGTCAGGCTCGGAGGCCAACAGCTATTGCAGTGGAAAAACTCACATAGAAACCATCAGGATTAAAACACAAGCATGTCCCCCCGAGTGGATGAGGCGAGCTCAACCGAGGTGCAGGGTCTAAAAAACTAGCCGGTCTTCATCAGAGCTCTTGATGTTGGAGATGGGTTTCGCTGTGTACTAGTACCAGGTTGTGTTCATCAGGATTGCCCCACCAGGAGGTGAACATAAGTATAGTTGGTTAACAAGTCAAAGTTCAGTAACAAGTAGTTGCAGGTTGGGATTAAGAAGGATCGTAGTCAAAGAACAAGCCAAAAGTTTGTGACAAGTGGTAGCGAAGATACGGATTACTGCAGGATCAATCACAAGGATCAAGATATTGGCTGGAGAAAAGCACAATAATCTGGCACACCGGAAGTGCAAAGACATGGCTTTAATAGGAAGCTCATGGGAGGAGTAAGCAGTTCAAGCTTCACCAGAAACAAGCAGAAAGTAAGGTTGTCCAAAGGAAAAAAGCACAGAGCTGCACTGTGCAGCATCTTAGGTGGCTCAGCAAGAAGAGCAACTGCTGGATGCACCAGAAGTCCTGGGTTCAGATCTGGGACTGCCAAACATGAGAGGCTGCCAAATATGGGCATTTACAGTCCTAGCATTAAAAATACAGATAATGATGCAATTATAAATACATAGCTTCATTGAAGTATCTTTTATATCTGCCATGAGTTCAGCCTTAACGTTTTGAAACTAGGACATCATGTTCCTAAGTACAAAATGTGGGCTTGATAGTATGGTAATATAAACATTATAACATGCTATTATGATATCATTTATACAACAGTAGCATTTTTTTTTGGGGGGGGGGTGGTTGGTTTATTATTATTATTATTATTATTAATTCAGGTACTTATATAGCGCTGTCAATTTACGCAGCGCTTTACATACACATTGCACATTCACATCAGTCCCTGCCCTCAAGGAGCTTACAATCTAAGGTACTAAAGTAGTAGAGCCTCCTCACTCATTACTGTAAATGTTTACTGTATTTACAGGTTAGAGGGTAATGTTGGATGTGTTCCCTTTAACTATCTAATCATGTGCTAAAAATATCTGTTTTTTTTTCCCTTGCATATGATTAGGCATTCATTGTAAACACAACAATTTTCCCTTATTCGGTAAGCTATGTTCTTTTAGTCTGTGAATGACTTGAATTAAAATGTCAGCTTTGCAAATTCTATAATTTGTGTTAGCACATCCCTTTTAAATTGTGCTGATTCTTTCATTCCAAGCATGGTTTTACATAAGTTCATTGTGGATGATATTATTGCATTTCACCAGATGTGTGTGGCTGCTCTTGAGAAGAATGCAGTGACTAACTAAGGTCTAATTCTTGTAAGTGTTAGCTTATACATGCTAGTCTGAAGAGCATAAGATGCAACAATAATTTACAAAGCTTCATGCAAATTTCTTTAAGCTTTTGAAGCATAGATTCTCCTTTTTTTTTGGAAAATTATTTTTTTTTTGGTATATTATAAAATAACAACGCAACACATACATAGTATAACCATTCAACCATGTAAAAGACATAAAACTCACTGGAACCCAGTGAATCTATCTAACATAGGCCAACTAACTAAAGTTGAGTGAGAGGAGGAATACTGTGAGTGTGAGAAATTGTGTTACTTATGTTGGTGTCAGTGGGAGGAATAGTGCCCCATTGTTGGCGTGAAAGGAACAAATAGTAACCCATCAATGGTATTGTTGGGAGGAATAGTTTCATAAGGGTCCATTTAAGACAAGGGAAGGGCCGCATCTGGCCTGCAGGCTACAGTTTGGGGACCACAGTCTTAAGCCTGGTACACACTAATAGTTTGTTTTTGTTCAATCCAATGGTTTGAACGAAAAAAAAAAACTGACGGCTCCGGTCAGAGCCGCTGTACTAATGATCCGATGTTAGTACAGCGATCTCTCCCACTAAGCTGTTGTGTTCTGACAGAGGCACAGCCCTTCTGCCAGAGAACTCCAGCTAATGAATAATTTTGGCTAATCAGGAGCCAGCCGGCTGCTAGTTTTCCAGCATGCCAGTCCGACAGAAGCCGTCCAAACGGCCGGCTCCTATTGGACCGGCCGACATTTATACAGGCAACATTTTTCAACTGGCCAATGTCTCCCGACATTCGGCCCATGTGTACAAGGCATTAAAGTGTATCTGGAGCTTTGTATGGTGTGGAAGGGTAGGAACCCTTCTTAGGAGATTCACTTTCTCTGCTGGGTTGAACAAAAAAAAAAAACTGACAGCTCCGGTCAGAGCTGCTGTACAAACAATTTGACGTCAGTACAGCAATCTCTTCTGCTGAGCTGTTGTGTTCTGACAGTGGGATGACCCCCCCCCCCCCACCAGAACACTTCAGTCAATGTTCTCAGTCATTGGCTGGGAGCGCTGATCTGGAGCCGGTCAGCTGCTGGTTTTCCAGCATGCTCCTCCAACAGAAGCCGGCCAAATGTTTGGCCATCTTCTGTCAGACCAGCTGACATTTACACAGGCTGAATGTCAGCCGGTTTTTATTGAACCAGCGATTTCTCCCACCATTCGGCCTGTGTGTACTAGGCATTAAAGTGTATCTAAAGCTTTGCATGTATCTTTAAAAGGGACATTTAAGTGTGCTTCTAGCTGTACTAAGGAAGGAGGAAGATCTTTGCAGAAGGGTGCATGGTGCATTTTTTGTGAATTAGTAAAGAGGTCCAATGGATCTCTATAGCAGTTAACTAATGTGGGAGTTGATCAGTGATTAGCAATATTAGATAAAGCCCCTAAGATACCCATGTGTCCCTACTAGCCCCTAGTTGAGAACCACTGTGTTATTGTAATGTTTATGGTTCTGTTGAATTCTGTATATCCTTTTAATAAAGATCGAAACTAACTCAATGGTGATCTCGACATAGAAAAACTGCTATTCAGTCGAAGGGATTGCATGAGGACTCGAGGGCATACAATGCGATTAGAGGAGAATCGTTTTAACCTCAGGCAACGCAGGGGGTTCTTTACAGTAAGGGCTACAAGATTGTGGAATTCTCTACCACAAGAGGTGGTTTCTGCGGGAAATATGGTGGCTTTCAAAAGACTCTTAGATGTACATCTCAAGGATCAGAACATTCAGGGGTATGTGAGCTGATTACAGCCACACACACCTACACAGGTTGAACTGGATTGACTATTGTCTTTATTCAACCTCACCTACTATGTAACTATATGTAACACTTTGACGGTTAAGAGAAAACAGGAAAGCAAAGGAACATTTAACATATAAACCATTTTCATGAAACAAAATATTGTGCTTCTCAACATGGATAACATGGGAGTTTGGAGAAAAGCATAACGTCCCTAGTTTAATTGAACAAAATGTTTTAAAAAGCCTCCTTTTAAACATTGCACAAAGGAAAAATTAAATCTTAAGGCGTTTTCCACATCCACCAAACATCAAACACACGTCCAACCTCATCAAATCAAGCTATGTTCCCTGAGGGAGTTTGGTCATGAAGGAAATGGGAAAAAGCTGAGATCATTTCTTTATCGCAAGTTCTATAACTAAATAGACACAACAAAGTGTCCCTAAGACAGCACATTTTCCAGTGAAATGATATTGAACAGGAGCCCTGTTTTATCAGGATATGAATTCTCTGTTGTTTTAATCTACTGGTCTTCAGTATGTTCTTAGAAGCATTAAAGATAGTAATCATCAAAAAGACTTAAAAATAACTGAATAACATACTGTATCTGTGAGAGCACAAGTAGTGCTCTGTGTTTGTTGATGCTGTGCTGTTTACATCGTGTGCAATGTATGGACTACATGTAGAACTGTTTTAGGGTATTGTCTTTTTGTCTGTAAATGGGTTGCTAATCAGGAAGCCTAAGTTTTGGATCAAAATAAGCAACTCAACACAAGGGGCATTGGTACAGGTTGTGTTCACTAAGTAGGTACTGGCTGATGTCGTAAAGAGTTGGACAGATTTTTGCCCAGGCCACAGTTTATGTGGCCTAGGACCCTACAATTGCCATGGGTGATGCCCAGCCACCCGGCCCACTTTAAGGTAACAGTCACTTAGGTGTTTTGTAGGCTCGTGGAGTCTAATACCTGCAACACGGCTGCTCTACCCTTCCCCCTAATCTTTTTGTTTTGCCGAAGATAATGGCACGTCCAGAGTTCCACTTCAATGTTGACGTCATGTAAGCTACAGTATGCTACTGAACTGTTGAGCAGGATGGGCATGTGTACATGGGGGCAAATGTGTGTTGTATTCTGATTTGTTGGTTTCACCCATCTATGAGTAAAGGGTTTCTGAATCTCATTCATAAGAACCTGTTCACACTGGTCCACTTTGTTGGATCGTATTTGGGCAATGCACTGCAGCTGTCAGTTGTGAATGGGATGCTAATGTTTAACTACTTGCCGAGTGTTCACAGTAAATATATTGTGAATGGTTGGCAGGTACAGGCACAATACCGTACATGTACCTGATGGACTTCTTCCGGGTTTGGGGCACACATGTACTTGCCCCCTGCCGGGTGAGTCCAATCACACACAGATTTCTGTGTTTACACACACAAACACAGAACTCTGTGTACAGGGAACATTGATCTGGCTGTTTCTTCTCCCTGAAAAGCAAGGAGAAAAAACAGCCAGATCAGCCAGTGTTATTAGTACAGTGTCAGTGTACACTATCATCACTGTATTAGTGTCACTAGCATCAGTGTCAGTTAGTGACCCTCCCAGATAGAGTCTGTTAGTGCCAGATTGACTGCGACCCTATTTCAGTCCCACTATAAGTCAGTGATCACCACCATTACAGTACAGCATCTATAGCTTTGTAAATTCTGGTATATATATATATATATAATAATTTGTAGATGTTATAACTTTCGCACAAACTAATTAACCACTTAAGGAGCGCCCGCCCCTCCAGCGCGAACCGACGTAACTGTACGTCGGTCGCGCCTGCAGCTAGGGACTCCGATGCACGGGACCGGTGGCTCTAATTGCCGCCGGGCACCCACGATCATTCCCCACTGAGGGAGAAGGACAGTCTGCTTTTGTAAACACAGCTGACTGTTCTTCTCTCTGTAATGATCACAGAGCGCCTGTGATCCTTCTATATAAGCTCACAGGTCTCTGTGATCATTTCAAAGACCCAACCCCCCATACAGTTAGAAACACTCCCCTATGCTTACATTTAACCCCTTGATCACCCACTGTGTTAACCCTTTCCCTGCCAGTGTCATTTAAATTCAAATGTAATTTAGGGGTCCGATCTTTCTGCCTCAATGTCGCAGTCCTGCTAAAAATCGCAGATCGCCACCATTACTAGTAAAAAAATGAATAAATAAATAAAAATGACATAAATCTTTCCCGTAGTTAGTAGACGCGATAACGTTTGTGCAAACCAATCAAAATACGCTTATTGCAATTTTTTTCTACCAAAAATATATAGCAGAAAACAAATTGGCCTAAAATGTTAAAACATTTTGATTTTTAAATTTTTTTTTCTGGGAATGTTATATAGCAGAATGTGAAAAATATTGTTTTTTTATTTTTCAGAGTTGTCACAATTTTTTTGTTTATAGCGCAAAAAATAAAAGTTGCACAGGTGATCAAATACCACCAAAAGAAAGCTCTATTTGTGGGAAAAAAGGACATCAATTTTATTTAGGTACAGTGTCGCACGACCGTGCAATTGTCCGTTAAAATAATGCAGTGCCGAATCGCAAAAAATGGCCTGATCATTAAGGGGGCAAATCCTTCCGGTCCAGAAGTGGTTAATATACACTTATTGGGATTTTTTATTTTACTAAAGACATGTAGCAAAAAAACATTTTGGTCTAAATTTATGAAGAAATTAGATTTTTTTGGGATTTTTTTTGTTGGATATGTTTTATAACAGAAAGTAGAAAATATTGTTTTTTTATATATTTTATATTGTTTATTATATATTTTATATATATATTTTTTCGTTTATATAAAAAAAGTTATAAACACAGTGATGATCAAATACCACTAAAATAAAGCTCTATTTGTGTGAAAAAAAAATAATATAAATTTCATTTGCATACAGAGTTGCATGACCAATCAATTGCCAGTTGAATTAGCACAGTGCTGAATTGCAAAAAATGCCTTGGTCATGAAGGGGGTAAAACCTTTCTGGAGGTCAAGTGGTTAAAATTATGAATGGTGTATAATATAGGGGTTCAAATTAGGAGCGTGTCTGTGAAGAAAACATGCATCATAAAGCTGGCCAGATCCCTCACTGGTCACACTTAAGTTGTTATATAGAGTTAAAATACATACTTACTGTACATACATACATACCAGAAGATTAAAATGATATACAAACTCTATTTTAATCTTTATGTATCTGTGTATTTTACTTCTATATCTGTTAATACAATTTGTTTAAGATATTCTTAGTTTTTTGCCCCTATGCACCAGAAGTCCACAGTGTCTGCTATTTTTCTGCACTCCCTTCCTCCCTTCTGCTTTAGTAATGGGCATTTCTCTATTCTGATGTCAATTGGATGTGGTGCCATAAAACATTTGTTCTGTCTCAACCTAAGCTACTTTACTGAAACAAAGGTACAAAAAGGATATAACCAGTATTAAACTTAAGGTTAAAAAAATTAAGTATCCAAACACAGTAACAGGAACTCCAGCGACAATTCTAGCATTTGCCTCCTAGGTGGTAATCCAGCGGAACTAACAATATGGCATAGGGAAAAAAGTCACTGGCCAACGAACTATGTGGAACACTAAGTAATAGATAGGGCAAATACTTGTAGTGCCCTGGAGGAATACAGTCTTTAATTTGCAGAGGATAGCCTAGGTAGTTGATTACAGGAACCCAGGAACAAGGTCCAAGCTCAATTGCAGAAGACTCTAGTAAAGCAGTCCATGAAGCTGTAAGCAATACCACCTCACTTGAAGTAGCTTTGCTGAGAAATCTGTCTGTATTATATCCACCAGTGTCACTGGGACTTAGTAGCTAGTGGTTCATGCTCTTATGTCCTTTGGTGGCCTGCATGCTAATTCTGGGGTAGGGGGCTCTGTACCTGGCTGCATCTACCTAGCCCAGCCAAGGCTGCTCCACCAGCCATCATCATACTGACCACAGGAAGGCAAGAGTAGCTGCAATTTATATCCAGTGTCTAGAGCAGTGTTTCTCAACTCCGGTCCTCAAGGCACACCAACAGGCCAGATTTTAAGTATTACCTTGGGGAGATGCAGACTAGAATACTGCAATCACTGAGCAGCAAATGATATCACCTGTGATGTGTTTCAGTTATCTTGCAAACCTGGCCTGCTAGTGGGTCCTGAGGACGGGAGTTGGGAAACACTGGTCTAGAGAATGATGGCAGTCCAAGAGCTTGTGAGTTAAAGGGCCTTGCACCCACCACTACAGTAGAATTCTAAAATGGTCAAGACAGACAAACAAATGAGTGATAAATGCCAGAATAAAATGGGTATATAGATGGCTCCCCACTGAGAGAGAAGGACAGTCAGCTGTTGTAAACACAGCTGACCGTTCTTCTTTCTGAAATGATCACAGAGTGCCTGTGATCCTTCTATATAGGATTACAGGTCTCTGTGGTCATTTCACAACCCCATCCCACATACAGTTAGAAAACACTCCCCTAGGCTCACACTTAACCCTTTGATCACCACTGTGTTAACCCCTTCCCTGCCAATGTCATTATTACAATAACAGTGCATATTTTTAGCATATGTCACTGGTTCCCCCCAAAAGTGTAAAAAATGTCAGTTCGGGGTTCGATCTGTCCG
Source organism: Pelophylax lessonae (assembly GCF_965119305.1). Taxonomy (NCBI): domain Eukaryota; kingdom Metazoa; phylum Chordata; class Amphibia; order Anura; family Ranidae; genus Pelophylax; species Pelophylax lessonae. Next base: position 383,718,485 of record NC_138772.1, read on the forward strand.
CCGCTATGCCGCAGTCCCGCAAAAAATCGCACATAAAAATTACATTAATTTTTCCCCTAGATTTTAGACGAGATAACTGTTGTGCAAACAAACCAAAATAGGTTTATTGCAATTTTGTTAACCAAAAATACATAGCAGAATACAAATTGGCCTAAAAAAATGAAAATTTTTGATTTTTACATTTTTGGGGGGGAATGTTATATAGCAGAATGCGAAAAATATTGTTTTTTCTTTCAGAAGTGCTGCTGTTTTTTTGTTTATAGCGCAAAAAATAAAAATTGCAGAGGTGATCAAATACCACCAAAAGAAAGCTCTATTTGTGGGGAAAAAAAGACATCAATTTTATTTGGGTACAATGTCGCACGACCGAGAAAATTGAGAGAGACTGTGCCTGTATATGTTGTTCTACAGATTGCAAGCATCAAGTGTTCAAAAGGACTGGATGATTTTCTTGTAACTAATAATATTCAGACCTATAATTATTAAAGGCTGAGGGAGAAATATTTTGACCCTGGAAATAAGCTGGCTGACCTTGGAGACCATGAAGGGTTTTTTTTTTTACCAGTGAGACAAACCTGGCAACAGTTGCTTAAGGTTGTTTTATTTTAAAATTCCTCTGGACCAAAACTGCTGGAGTTGTGAGGGATTGAACTTGATGGACAGCAGTCTTTTTTTTCAACCCTATTAAAGAGGTTGGATAAACATGTATGCTCACAGAGGGAAACTATTTTTAAAACAATATTATACTATATGTTATCATTCAATATATGCGTAACATGAAATAATATAAAATCCTTAATGTAGGTTGCATTTATCTTCAATATACCAAAAAACACAACATAATAATTTCAAAATAAAAAAATGCAGAATAAAAATTCTTGGGTGGGAAGAGGCCAAGATCTTTTCAATGAGTATATCATGTACTGTAAAAAAAAAGTTTAGTTGTGCTGTCTGGTTATTCAATTAATTCTCTCCATGTAGACTGTGAGCAACCTGTTCCAGGTAAGATAGGATCTGGAATGGCTTTCGTTTTATTTATTAAATCATGTCACATCCTGGGACTTTTTTTTCGTCTCTTTGTTATAGCAAAAAATTAAAAAAAAAAAAAATATAAAAATAAAAAAAGTATTCAGTGTTTCTTATTGGATCAAAATGTACATAATCTCAATACCCCTGGGAAGTCAGAAAGGGCAAGAGCCCACTGTTTTGGTCGCAAGGTTCTTTTCCAGTATGTGTATTAGCAGCCAGTCACACAGTCACAGTCACTCTTCCAGCTCAATGGGGGTCTAGGCGTCAGTTTAAGGGTATTCTCTTTCTAAAGCTTTATTGCAAAACTTGAACTTGGTTGGGTGCATGGTAACTGTAGGATACTCCAGCAATGTTGATAAGTAACTTGAGGACACTTATCTTACACCTAAGGAATTTAAACACAAAGCTACACTGGGACACCATGAACAATGACCTTTTTTTACGTATCACTGACCCTAATTGAAATATGATAGTTGCAATTCACAGTCACTAGGATCTCTCACACACCGGTCTGTACTCACTAATGTCTTGGATAATTGGATGCCTCCTTCCAATGTTTTCCAGACACCTCTGCTGTGAAGACTTCAGACCAGATCCCCCCAAAAAGATTGTCCCTCAATAAGCTCCAGCATAGCTGGGACCTCAATGAGGAGCAGAAGCACCCTGGACTGTCCGGAGGCACAGCAGCTCTTTGGGCTGGGATCTCCTCTTCCTAGACAGAGCCCTCCCTCAGGCATTTGCTCTTACCACATAAATATTCATACTGTGAATTTGACTCTCCCAACCCTCTATCTTCCAGAAGCATCCAAAAAACAGAAAGCAATAAACTCACAGCCTGTGAAATTCAGAGCAGGCCAAAGCAATCACAGCCAGCTCCACTGCTTACAGGAGAGCTAAAAACTAAATGTAACTAAACCTAGCACCTACCCAGGAGGATGCTACAGGACGATCACAACAATGAATCTGCTTCCCTGTTATATGGTAAAATGTCAACACTTGTAGACATTACACCAAGCCCTGGTCTCACCATAAATACAGTATAGCATGCAGCTTGTAATGTGAGTCTAGCACTGAGAAAAGTGCCCAGGAGTATGGACAAATAAATGTATCCAAGTAAACTATACATTTTGGATTAAGAATAAAACAGACTACAAAATGTACCTGCACTAAGGTGGCTTGTGGAGGTCAAAGCAACAGGTTCACTTTAATGTCACCCCTCTCTAGCAGCACATCATACTCACCTTTCATTCACTCTCCCAATTACATAGTTCAGCCACTATGTAATTTCAAGGTCATTGTAGTAAGAGCGTTCACAGAGTTGAGCACTATCTACCCACTTTCTTTGACCAGTGGCAGCTGGTGCTCCATTTTTGGGGGCGGGGAGGCAAACAAACCCACCCACTCGTTCGCCAGCTCCGCTTGCCAGCCCCGCACTTACCCCATCCAGATCGCAGTTGGCTTTGGCGGCTTCCTCCGGCTTCTCTTCCCAGCCAATCCTGTCGCTTCTCCTTCCAGCCAATCCGGTCTTAGGACTCGCTTCCTGTCCTGATTGGCCAGGAGGAGAAGCAGAAAGGCAATACCTTTGGCTCTAATCTCCTGCTTCAAAAAAAAAAAAAACTTTGTAGAACTCTATGCGTCCGGCGCCTCACATGGAGATTAGGGGCCGATGCATACAGATTAGGGGGGCAGCATCCCTATGGACCAGCCACTAGGGATGATTGAACGGTTCAGGTCGACCATCGGTTCGACCCGAACATTGACTGTTTGACTGTTGACTGTTCGAGGTTCGGCCGAATTCCGAACTTTTGCTGAAAAAGTTCGGAATTCGGCAACCAGAACCGACCAAAATGCAATGGGACAGGAAATGGGCTTTAAAAGCCAGTGATTGGACCAGAACAATCAGTAAAAGCCAATTGAGGGGGCAGGAGAATGCTAGGAATGTGATTGGAGTGACTAGGGGGTCCAGAGGCCAATCATTAGTGAATACGCCCCCCCAGTATATAAGATAGCCCCGCCAAATTCCTAGCATTGTAATACAGGGACATGGAAGAGAGTGGAAGCAGTTCTGTTACTTCTGCTTCAAAGTGTCATTTAGCAATTATTAGTGTGAGGAAAGGGATATCTAGTGTAGTTAGGGTACTATTTTCCACTATAGTTAGCTTTAATAATCTAGTTTCTGTAGGGAAAGTGTTAAGTGTAAGGGGACCTTAGTGTAGTGTAGGGTTAACTGATTCTGACTGCTATGGCAGGGTGACAAAACCCTTCCATGTCAGGGTGACTGCTATAGAGAAAAGATCGTTTCTCTTAGGTCACTTATAGAACAGCGATATAGCTTCTCACCTGTCACCCTGCTTTTTGCTGCAGGCGTTTATAGGGCTTTTTTGAGGACATGTTTGGAGTCAGGCATGACATCTGAACTTCTGTGTAGGGGTATATATACACACACACATGTATGTATATATATACACATACACATATATAGGTGTGAAAGTAGCAGAACCCTATGCTTGCGCTAATGAAATAATTAACAGGCATATGTCTCCGCTCCTATCACACCTATATGTGTGTATGTGTATAAATACATATAAGTGTGTGTGTATATATACCCCTATACAGAATTTCAGATGTTTTACCTGCCTTCAAAGACCCCAAAAAAATGCCCAAAAAACGCCAGCTACAAAAACGCCCAGGTGTGTTTTTGCAGCAGGCGTTTTTTTTGGGCATTTTTTGGGGGTCTTTGGAGGCAGGCAAAACATCTGAACTTCTGTATAGGGGTATATATACACACACACTTATATGTATTTATACACATACACACATATAGGTGTGATAGGAGCGGAGACATATGCCTGTTAATTATTTCATTAGCGCAAGCATAGTGTTCTGCTACTTTCACACCTATATATGTGTATGTGTATATATACATACATGTGTGTGTGTATATATACCCATACACAGAAGTTCTGATGTTATGCCTGCCTCCAAAGACGCCCAAAAAATGCCCAAAAAAACGCCAGCTACAAAAACACCCAGGTGTGTTTTTGCAGCTGGCGTTTTTTTTGGGCATTTTTTTGTGGTCTTTGGAGGCAGGCAAAACATCTGAACTTCTGTATAGGGGTATATATATACACACACGCTTATATGTATTTATACACATACACACATTTAGGTGTTATAGCAGAGAAGCCATATGGGTGTTAATTATTTCATTAGCGCAAGCATAGTGTTCTGCTACTTTCACACCTATATATGTGTATATATACATACATGTGTGTGTGTATATATACCCCTACACAGAAGTTCTGATGTTATGCCTGCCTCCAAAGACCCCCCAAAAATGCCCAAAAAAATGCTTGCTACAAAACCGGCAAGGTGTGAAAATAGCGGAGCCATATCCCTGTTCTATATTAATTCTAAGACAAACAATCTTTTTTTTCTGGTTCTGGACATGCTACAGAGCTGAAACTTCACAGGTACACTTTTTAGACCCCCCAGACACTAAATCCAAAGAAATCTCATTTTTTTATTTTTTCAATATTTTTTCAATAATTGGCTTTCTATCAAAAATGACAATTTTTAAGAACTTTTTTTGTGTGATTAATAGTCCCTGGGGCATGACCCAGAACCCTAGGCACTTTTTAGGGGCATTTATTGGGTTTTAGGGCTTCAAAATTGTGTTTTTTGATTCCAGAATTTCGGGTCCTATTGATTTCAAAGGGGTTCTGAAATCCGAACCGAACTTTTAGGAGATTCGGGTGTTCTGGTCGAACCGAACCTTTCAAAAGTTTGATCATCCCTACCAGCCACCACTGCCTTTGACAATGCTGGCTCAATCAATAACCAGCTAAGCAGCCACATAAGAAGAAAGGAAGTGAGTCGTATGTTACTTTATACACAGAAATACCATCTATTAGGAGTTTTTCGTTTTTATTCCTGATGGCTTAATTTAGTATGGAGAACATGAAGGAAAAGTGGGTATGCGCTGCCAGTGGGAGTATGGGATCTGGGGGGTCTTTAAATGAACCTGTTGTTTTGCCTTGCATAGTCAAAAGTTTGTTTTAAAGTAAAAAAAAATCAGCTCATCCATCATAAATGGCAAGGTGTTTTACTAATCCTAAAACACAAGGAAATACCCTAGAAAGGAACTCAAGTGTTCATTTTACTAACGCAAATACTGCAATGTGTTATTTACGCAGCTGAAAAAGCCATCCAGTCTTTCAGACATCCTTATAATGAATGCTTATTAGTCATTTTCATTAGAACCTTTGTTGGTCAATTGATTAAACATCAGCTCAAAAAGACTTCCAAGGGGTTTGTTTGCCACCTTTTTGTTTGTACAAGACGTCTTGGGAAATTTCTATTTCTCCTGTTTATAAAGCATTTTGGTGCTGTGCTGCGCAATTCTTTTTCTGCAGGTCACAAGCTATGCAGGTTTGAAGACATAACAAGGAATTAAATACCTGGCTCTATGTGTGTGTATGAAGCTGACTGATATGGTTTCATTTTCCTAATGTTTAATAGGGCATTACCTTCCACTTTTGCAGTGCAAAGCAAAATAGTTATCCTCATATCAGGGTTAGAACTACAAACATTAAACTGTCAAACATTATTACCACTGCTATTTATATAAGATACTGTAATATAAGCCAGTGAAAGATGTTCTGTGCTCACCGATTAAGGAAGTAAGGATTAAGGACATAACTGGAACAGAAAAAAGAATGTTTTCCATAAGCGCTGCTTACAGACAGGCTATACTATATGTGCAGGCTTATACATGCATGCTTTCTACTGTATCCTCTTAACTTCTTATAGAGAACTAAAAGCGGTGTGGGGTATGGACCTACTCACAGGGGTGTATCTACCGCGAGGCAAACAATGCGCTTGCCTCAGTTGGCATTTTTCCAGGGGCGGCGCCACCCCCAGGCAGAAGAAGCAAGATATAACGTAAACAGGGCCGGAATGTGTACACAGCTTGCCATCAGCCACATCTACAGTACAATAGTTGCAGAGCTGCCTGCAATGGTGCCAGTGTGCGGAGTGTGCTCCAGCACCCAACACAAGTCTAGGACCAACACATTCTCTGTCAGGATGAGCCACAGAGTAATCTCCAAAAGAAAATTATGATGCTAAGCATTTAACTCCTGCACTCAGATACAAGGCTCCTGGTTCACTCCTATCACGGGACTCCTACTTGGCATCCTCAATGGCAAGGCCTTGCTGCCCACTACGACCTGGGTGGTCAACCAAAAGCTACAAACAAAACAAAGAAAGGGTGCACTGGCCTAGCACATTATCCTCAATAGAGCTTTATTATTATCAGATAAAAATATATATACTCACAAACATAAGTTGTAAGCCAGCATATCAGATTCGAATGACAGAGTCCATCAAATTGCAGTCCACAGTCATGATAGTTAGCGGCTAACGTGTTTCGAGGCTTCGCCTCTTCATCAGAGCCAAAAGACCCTACCTGGACCACCGGTTTATATAAAGGTTATATAAATAGGTGGTCAAGGTAGGGTCTTTTGGCTCTGATGAAGAGGCGAAGCCTCGAAACGCGTTAGCCGCTAACTATCATGACTGTGGACTGCAATTTGATGGACTCTGTCATTTGAATCTGATATGCTGACTTACAACTTATGTTTGTGAGCAGATATATTTTTATCTGATAATAATAAAGCTCTATTGAGGATAATGCGCTAGACCGGTGCGCCCTTTTTTTGTTTTGTTTGTAACGGAGTAATCTTCGCCTGACAGGAGAGGAAAGAGTGTGCAAGTGAGTGGGCAGAGCAATACCTTTACCTAAGGCACTGGGCTGGCAGATGATTATTTGCTATGTTGTGTCACAGTGTCAGTGTGCACTGACAGAAGTGGTTCACTCTTTGGGGGGGGGGGGGTGTTGGAGGGTTGGGAGTTAGGGAAGGTTAATTAATTACCAGTGCTATTTGTAATATGCAGCCTTGTAATGTACTGCCACTTAGGGCAACTGATAAGGCAGTACAGCCAGCCCTCCTGTACCGGGCCCGAGCCCCATCACTTCAGAAGAAGCGCCTGGGCACCTGCAGGAGGGGAGAGCCAGCTGTACTGCCTTGTGTAATAATAATTGCATAGTAGCAAAAATACAAAAGATTTATGTTGCAATATAATGATATTGGTATGTGATCAATAATTTGTGTTTATTTATAAATGATACATATCTAACATTTGGTAACATATTATGGTGGACATAGGTGCTTCGGTTATATAATCTGATCTATGGATAATTTGATCAAAATGATCAGGTCTGCAATTAATTTAGATTTGATTAGATCAAACTGATTTATCTTTATTGCATCAATCAGAAGCACTGAGATACTTTGTTCATGAGTATGATTGCATTTCGCTCGGATTATGATAATACATGGTGGAAACTGAGAAAAGTAAGCTACAATTGTATCTTAACTATCAGTTGAAATCCATTTCCCTGCATGTGGCATATCGGTCAAATAGGTTGTTGACTAGAGATCTATTTATCCTATCAGAAGAGATCAGTTGGAAAAGAAATCGATCATTTATCGAAGCCTTCATGGGGACCATTACTTTAACCAATTAACTGTTTAAAATTAGGAAAAGCAAACCATCCAACTCCAAGGGTAAATTATGCTTATATAAAACAAAGAGTGTAGTGCATTCAAAGCAATAAATGTCTGTAAACAAGCCACATATATATATATGAAGTACAAAAAGTTGTTCATAGGTGTGGAGTCCCTGAATGAGGGTGTAACAATAGATCACTCGTGAAACACATTGTAACAGATCCCCAATACTTGGACCAAGTATTTCTGTCTTAGGTCTCCAGAATCTCACGTGATGCAGTGACCTGGCCCCCCAATTCCCCCCCCAAACTCTCATGTGTTTGATTTCATTATCATATGCAAATGCAATTGCGTACAGAACATAGTCAACATACCTTGGTCATCTGGAAAGAGACATTAGGTGAATGAGACTGCAACATTATCATAATTAACTCAACAAACAACAAGCCCAAAACATAGCCGAATACGCATTCCAAGAAGTGTGAACACACTCCACCTCTAAACAGATGAAAGCAGAAGACATAGGCTATCAGACTGCCTGTCTCCATTTTCAACACACCTTATTATAACTTAAGTGTCAATTCACATCCCCCCAGTATACCATAGCTAAGTCTTATGTCATCAGCATCTGTTTAGTCTCTCATGGTTTGAAGTCCTTTGTTGTAATATGCAGCTTAGGCACAAAGTCTGTGTCGCTCGGGGTGACAGGGACTTGAATTCAAAGTAACAGTACTCCAAGGGTCCCCCAGCATACACCCCCAACCAGAGCCGCGCTCCCCTACAAGCCAGGACCTTAGTCCGTGGGCAAGATGATGTTACTACCATACCAGTAGCACAAGAGCCATAAACATAACGAGCCTGGATTAACTCTGGATGCCAACAGAAGGAATGAACCTCAGACGGACCACCACACCAGTATCCAACTAAGAGTAAATAGCTCAGAAAGAGCCCAGAAGAGGAATCATCGTTTAGTATATTTATTAAAGCGGAGTTCCAGCCTAAATTACCTTTTTTTAACAAAAAATACCCCTATAATACTAATCAATCGCCCTTTACAGAACTGCTATTCTCATACTTAGAAGGTGTACAATATTGGATTTTAGTCAAAATCTTACTTTTAAAAATGCTGTCTGGGCACGGCCATCTTGGATGTGGGCATCTGAAGCCGCAGAGTAATCTGCTGTGTCCTTCTTTCTGATTCCAGGGAGTGTTCTGGGAATTCTTCCTGATTCCAGCCTCCTGGGAGTGATGACAAACAGCTCCCAGGGTGCAATGCAAAGGCAGAAGTGATGTTGGTGGCCATGGCAACAGAGGGGGGAGAAGGAGGAAGTACAATCAAAAATGCCCTGAAAATAAGGTAAGGGACCCCCGAAAAAAAATTGAAAATGCCCAATTGTTGATCAGCATAGCGAGCACTCCATGAATCACTAAAGTTGCACAATCGGCTGGAACTCCCCTTTAAGGCATAGTATAAGCAAAGAGTTAAAACAGCAAACTTTTTATAGGGCTCACATAGTAAGCTGCTGGCAACCCGAAATCTCACAGCAACAAGGATGTCAAATGTCAAAAGAGAGCCCTTAGGGCTTAAATCCCCTTTCCTCCCTATTTTGATGCTCGGTTTGAATTTCAGCAAGTTGTCTTTACCACATCTAGATGCCTAAATGCTTCCATGCCTAAATTGCTGCCATGTGATTGGCTGATTAGCAGTTTGTGTTACCAAGAAATTGAACAGATGTACCCAATAAAGTGGCCAGTGAGCGTATATAACCAAGAGAAAGCAGAAGGCAAGGTTTACACTGGAGTCTATCTCCATAATGTAAGGGTCCCTAGCGTTCAGCAGGACCTCATGGGATAGCACAAAGGGGTCTGGTGTTTCTTTTCCTGCCCCTAAGTCTATTCATAGGTTGCCATTGGCCCTGCTCAGCAACTGGTACGGGATTAGACAGAATTGGCGGGTTCGAGTTACCTGCGCAGCTTGAGCAAATAAAAGGCAAGCCAGCAGATGCATGGTCAGTCACCACGCTGAAGAAGAGGACTGAAACATGGCCCCCACCCACCCTCCCATATTATGTTGAATGAAATTGTCATGGTGTTTTTTCAGTGGGGATTAGTCGTCCAGGATAGTCTGGATGGACACTGTGTCTTGATTTAATGCTATGTGGTTAATAGCCAGAATGGTTTAATTTCAGTTAAAGATTGTTTTAGATATGTTATTAAGGTTACCCCTTGATTAAACACAGTGGCCAAATTATAATATTTCCCAAAATAAATTTTGTTGGATTATATTTTGAGCCTGTCTGTTTATTTCATTTTGATGACTCCCTTTGTGCTATCCCATTTTTTTTTTTTTATAGAAGAAAACAGTGCAAGCTTTTAAAGCATTCTTACATTCTTTTTTCTACATACAGTAATTCAGAACTGTTTTAACTTGCTTTTTTTGTGATCTACAAATACAATTATTGTGATAAACATTTTTCACAAAACAGGTTTTGCCCTTTCAATGGTATTGAATTCTATCTATTCTTGTTCCTTTCATTATCATGTGATGAATGCTGCCTAATCATTAACTAAATGTTTGCTCCAGCATTATGCAGGAATAGAATGAAATGTTGGGATTTTTAGGAATGTTTTTATTCACTGGCAGAGAACACAAAGAGATTAATATAGTCTTTACAGAGGTTAAAGATGTATAAATATATCTGAGTTTTGCTTACAAGCCCTTGTTTGTTTTTCCAAAGTTTGCAGTACATAAAGTATTTTGGTTATTTGAAACCAATGAATAAGAAACGATTTTCTTTTCTATAACAAGAAACTATTTTTTTTAAATGACATCATTAATTTTGCATATACATTAATCACACCGGCGTACAGGAGAAAGCTCTAGGTCTGGGCATACGTCTTCTTAAAGTATAACTAAAGGCAAACCTTTTTTTTTCAGTTTTTGATCGAGTGGACAGGGATTAGAACGATTGTCAGTGTTTATTGCTGTCTATGTTCCCGCTAGAGACATTCGTCCACTCTATTTGTCCTGTTTACTATTATCATTGTGCAGCACTTCTCCCTTGGGAGCTGCTGATTGTGGGTTCCCCTGGGTTACCTTTAGCAACAACATGACAGTTTGACATTTTTCCAAGTGTTTTACCTCAGTCAGGAAACAGTCCGGTAGCTTTGTTTTTTGTGTTTTTATTTGGAACTTGGATAGGAGAAGGGAATGAGTGGGATACTCCAACTTTATACACTATGCACAATAGGCTGGGACAACTTGAAAATGCTGAGTAACGCTGAGTAACGCTAGTCACGGCTAGGCCGCTGTATCACTTTGCCCTTAGCTGTGAAGTATATTTGAATGAGCTTTCTGAGGTAAACTGTATCCTGAGATAAACTGGACTGTACTGCAGAACAACTTCAGTGCCCTTCCTGGCATCCCCTTTGTTCCTAATCTTCCGGGTCAACTACACGGCACCCCCTTTACTGATACCCTCCTTGTGTGAGCTAGCTCCTTGATCCCCTGACTTGTCTGGAGCAGTCCCCTCTCCTAGGCCGACCCTTAGGCAGATCTCCTAGTACTCACGATACTGTTTTTTCCAAGATGATTCTGCCAGCAGCTCCACTTGTCAGCACTCTGTATCCTCAGCAGCTTAGCGCCATACCTGGTTCACTAGGCCGACTGCCTGAACCACCTTCCTCACACTTGCAGGAGGAGAGACAGCTGTCCACCTCCTCCTGGGACTTTGCTCCCTCAAGATTTATTGCCCATCCCAGCATGCATTGCGGCAATGCCTGCCCACTGGGACAGCCATAAACCCTGGTGTGCTACTGGTCAGGTTTCCTCCACTGTCCAACAAGTTCCCTTATTGGATACAGTGGGGAGACTCCCTTAGACCCAATAAATCACACCTAGAGACATGTGACAGACCAAACTAACAGATCAGCCTCTCCTGAGAAGCAGAAAAGAGCCACCAAATGTGTTTTCCTAGCACCCACCTAGGAGGGTGCTACAACTGAAAGTGAAAGTAAAAGAAAATCACAAATTTTGGGTTGTCCCCAAAAAGTAATAGAGGGGAAATCTTCCAATGGGGACACTAGTTCTGGTGACCTGGGGTTTCCCAAGGAATTCCCTTAATTTTCAGGGATTTCCTCTCACTTTATGTTTGGCTATGTGACAGGAAGTGAAGGGAAATTTCCACAATGGGACACAGAGGGAAAAAAAATCTGACAGGGGTACTCAATATAAAATGTAAAAAAAAGTTTTGCCTATAGTTCTACTTTAAGTTGTACCTGTACTGAAATAAAGGCAAGTAAACTGAGCCCAAGCGAATAAACAGGCATCCAAAAATATCACGAGTTGACATAATGCTCTGTGGATCCCATAATCTTGGGTTCAGTGTTAAGCAAATACTGACTTTCTTTACTAAAGAGTAAATACTGACTTTAACTTGGACGTGGTACTCTACACTTTTAGAGCTTGTTCACACGGGCATCTCCATTGTAAAACACTGTGCTTGGATGCATACATTGTAAAGGGTTGGAAGTGCAGCTCTATAGGAAACAGTGGAGTCATCCACAAAGTTGAGTCTAAATTGTATGCAAATGTGAAAGAACCCTAACCTACGCTGAGTGACTAGCATTAAAACTGAGTGGTGGGCAAGTTAGAGCACCAACAATGTTGATATTTGCATTATAGATACCATGTGTTCCAAAGCATCTGAGGCTCTGTACAAGCTAATTCAAGGCATGTCAAAGCATCTCTAATTTCTTACACTTAAACCATCTTGAAAAAAAATACGTAGGCTGCCATTGTCTTTATTTTGAACATGGTACAAAGCAGGCTGTATTACTGGTGCTTTGGCTTTCCACCAGGGATAATTTCTTATTGACTTTCATTTACTGCTTTTTTTCTAGATTTGTGATTCAGAACATTTTCAGAAGGACAGGACAGCAGGGGCAGTCCCAATACTTATTTTATGACCTGTGTATTGTAAGTTCTGGGGTCACCTTAATTACTTTTAAGATATTACAAACCTGCCTTAAAAAATTCTTATACTTTAAAATAAAAAAAAACTCATAACTGAGAAGGGTGTGACGGAAGCAGCCATTCCTCAATTCATGTCCTGGGCTACTGGCGCCATACCAATTTGAAGCAACTGTCCTAGATCTAGTAAGCAGCACATGAGCTGAAGGATGTCTACTTCCATCAGAGCTTTATCATACAGTCCCATTAAATGGAAGTCCACTAAATGTATTTGGTAGAAATGTGTGAGATTGGAATGGGTATGAACATTATTCATTCATGTTCTCCCCATTTGCTGATCCATTAGTTTTAAAATTGAAATCAACATAGTTTGGCACTCAGAAATTATTATAACTAATGGGAAGGAGACATCATGTCAATTTTGTTCTGCAGTTTTTAAATGTGTGCTTTTGGGGCACTAGCTACCAATATGAATCTTTCTTGTTTTATTTGCAGGATTTATGTAAAACCTAATTTTTCAATTCTGTAATAGTTTGGAAAACTCAGGGGTTTTTCTTCCGCTTTTTACCATTTACAAGCACATGGAGAAGATTATTGTAATGTAATTGGATTTTATTCAGTCCTTCCACAGATCTTAGATTTTCTATCAAAGTATTCAGTGTAAAACCCCCTATCCCCTACCAGTGTGACACTGATTCTGTTATTTCTGATCCTACTGCTGACCCAGTCTCTCCCCTCCTAAATCTCCAGTCAGTTCAGCTCAGAGGAGGAGAGCCTCAACCAGACTGGTGTTTAGTGGTAGCACTGTGACACTGCCTCTCCCCTCCTTTCTCCCCAGACTGATGGCCAAATTGCCCAAGCCCTTGCTGATGGGACTGTGTCTTTCTGAACACATTTTGGCTCTGGAAAATATATTTCAATGGGCCTATGCATCCTTATGCATATAAAACAATTGCATTACTACTGGATTAGTGTCATCAAAGGCAGCCTCTAACAAAGCATCATCTCTGATGACCCTGTATCACCCCTCATATTGTACTGTACATGTATTGAGTGGAATTTTCGGTGACATTTCTGACAATACGATAAGATCTAACCTAACTACTGAGCTATTAAGTTCTGTAAATAGAAAATAAATTATTTTTATTGTTTTTTTATTTATGTATTTTATATATTTATTTTCAAATCCTTGACCAATAAAACATCATTTATTTATTTGTTTATTATTACATTTACATTGTAACAACAAAGTGAAGTTTGAAGCTGATTGGCTACCATGCACAGCTTCACCAGATTTTGCTTTCTCCGGTTTTAGTAAATCAACCCCATAGTGTCTCAGAAGTAAAGATGGTCAGAGGTTCACCAATCTGTGAAAAGCTGTGTCTAAAAAGGGTTGAATAGTTTCAGAATAATAAATAAATCACTAGTGCCATGCAATTAAAGTGCTTCCAGTGTATAAATAAATAAATAAATAAATGCAAATAAATAAATAAATAAATTATTTTAATATGATAATGACAATTTATTCATGTATTTATTTGCATTTATTTATTTATACACTAGAAGCACTTTAATTGCACGGCACTAGTGATTTATTTATTTAACCCACACTTATGAGAGAGTGCTGTGCTCGCTGCAGTTATGAATATTGCTTTGCTCGCAGGATTATTTATTTAGTTTCAGAATAATGTTCCTTAACCTCCCTGGCGGTATTCCCAAGTGTGGCTCGTGGTTAATTTTCAGTACCAAAAATGGTAACCCCGAGCCACACTCGGGATTACCCCAGAATGTTACTCACCTTCCCTGCAATCCCCCGCCGTACTCCACGGCGTCCTCACACTCTCTCCCCGTTCTGTGCACGGCCGATTGCCGGCACTTGCCTTCCGGTTCCCTCCCTGCGAGCGTTGTGACGCAGGGGGGTGGAACCAGCGGCAAATTCAAAAGTGTAAATACACTAAATGACATAATACAAAGCTGTGATCCTAACGGATTACACTGTATCATGCCATTTCAGCACAGGATTGCACTTGGTGACTTTTACAGTGCCCTGCCTGTGCTTTGTGCCTGGAAAATTTTGAACGACCATGGCGTCCAAAAAACGTTTTTTTTTTTTGCGTAAAAGCGCTTTTAGACAAACAGTGACAGCGAAATGGAATTACTTGAAGAACTGAACGATAGCGATTTGTGGGAAAATTCGTCATCAGGTACGGAAAGTGACGACAGCAACGATTCTGATGTCTCTTTCTGGCACATAGCTTGCGGAATTTGGGAAGTATATCAAATGATTCCTCAGAATTTCCAACCGAGCGATGTGCCAGAAAGAGACATCAGAATAGTCGCTGTCGTCACTTTCCGTACCTGATAACGAATTTTCCCGCGAATCGCTATCGCTCAGTTCTTCAAGCAACTCCATTTCGCTGTCACTGTTTTCCAGTTTGTCTAAAAGCACTTTTGCGCACAAAGAATGCTTTTTGGACGCCATGGTCGTTCTCTATTTTCCAGGCACAAAGAACTGGGAAAGCACAGGCAGGGCACTGGAAAAGTCACCAGGTAAAATCTTGTGGTGAAATGGCATTGTAATGGCAGTGTAATCCGTTAGGATCACAGCTTTGTATCATGTCATTTAGTGTATTTACATTTTTTAATTTGCCGCCGGTTCCACCCCCCTGTGTCGCAACGCTCGCAGGGAAGGGAACCGGAAGACAGGTGCCGGCATCGGCCGAGCACACTGCGGGAGGACAGCAGGAGGATGGCGGGAGAAGACGGTGGGGGAGGACGGCGGGGGTTTGCAGGGGGAAGGTGAGTTTTAAAATGTAAAACAACAGATTTCTATGCAAAACAATGTACCGCTTTTAGCACAGAAATCTGGACATAATCAGACCGCCAGGGAGGTTAACGTAAAATTGCAAAGACTTTAAATATATCATTGTCTACAGTATTGGAGTTGTATTTAGCATCACCTTTTTGCTCCTTTCCTCCTATAATTCCATTATTTAAATCGCATTTGTTTTATTGTAATACATAAACAAAGAAGAAATAATTATACTAAAAAACATGCAAAAGAAACATGAACAAACATGAAATATTTGTGCACAAAAGCCTGAAAAAGAAACATGTAAAGATCATTCATTATTCATCTAGATAAACCTGTGAACACACATTGGGGCAGAGTGTAACACTTGGCATAGATAAAGCGTTTATATTGTTAGTTAATTCTCTTACTGAGGTTTTTGCTTATATAGGAGGGATTAAGGTAAAGCTGGTAAACGTGACTTTACTCAACTGATACTCAAATCATTCTGTTTCATTTAGGAAAATATGGAGAAATAATGATTCACAAAAAGTATCGGTACATGCAATTTAGATTATAGGAGCAGTCTACTCATTCAAGTTCTGCCCAAGCAGATTTCTTCATTTTGGGTGGCTAAAGGAGGGCTTCTATCTTCTATCTGGTCTTTACTTTTGTCTGGAGTCCCAGTGGGAACCTGGATGCAACACGCCAAACCAAGCCAAGCATGGCTAAGCAACTGCTATCATTATACCATAAGCACACAAAAATATTCTATCGTGTGCCCTCTAGTCCATTCTCCACAGAAGTATATGTCGAACACAGGGCCGTCTTTAGTATTGATTGGACCCTGGGTAAATATTTTCTTGGGCCCTACTAAATGCACTTATCATCTATTTATGGGGCAGTGCGGGCTCAAGGGGCAGCTGCTTTGGGCCCCACAACAATGTCTAGGCCCAGGGCAGCTGCCCCTTTTGCCCTGGGTTTAAAGACTGCCCTGGTCGAACACACAGAGCAACGATACCCATATCTTTGCTGTACGTTGTGTGCTTGGGTGTAGTAGGCTTTGCTGTACCCTTGACATCTGAGAAGATGAAAAAAGTAAGAACAGAACAGAACAGAACAGAACATGTTGAAACCTAATGCGCAAGAATATTTTATATGAGCTAACCTACCAAGAGTACACCTTTATTATAGGAGTAAGTACTGATGTAACAATGCAAATGGCACTTATACAATAATGTTTTTATTCAATAAATTATACTGTATTTATCCACAGATGTGATGTAGCTGTCACTTCTGGCCAACAAAGTGAATAGATTATATATGAGTACAGTATGCTGAGGAACTGTTTTCTCCTATCAGTTTTTTTTTTTTTCTGAATTACCATCCATCCATGATAGAAATAATAATAGATATTTGGCAGGAACTGAAACAAATTTTCTGTGAGTTCTGTGAATGTGCTAAAGCAACATCTTTATTTATCTTTGTATAGTTTAAACAAATGTTGGAACAGAAATTTGTTCTTTCAAGACCAAAAAAAAAATTGCAGACCAGATTTACAGATGGTAATTCAATACTAGTCGAAATACATCATGGATATGAAAGGATTATGGAAAAAGGTTGAATATGCAAGATAAAAAAATGTCGGCAAAACTGTAAATGAGGATTTAATGCAACTGACTGAAGCTTTGCTAACAACAATTGGAAAGTGTAGAGGATAGGAAGTAACCTATATGACTCATGGCACTGCAAAGAATCTCTGCTCCCAAGTATTTTATTATATTTCAGAGAGATGTATCCCTCGTGCTCCTGTGTCCATGTTTAGCAGACACCTAAGGGAACTGTCACAGGTGTCCATCACGAGGGATCAACTATGGCTGTCCTTTCTGCCCAGCTCCTCCATTCATTGAAGCCAGTACTACAACTTTTATAAATGAAATGTGATCTCTGAATGAAGGACAGGGGGTGAATGAAATGTCTGCCCCCTACATTCATAGAATAAGTTTCATTCATAGGAGCTTTAGTATGGCTTGAATGAATTGAAGGAGCTGGGTGTGAAAGGTGGGCAAAGTCGGACCAGGAGATTATGGCTGGGGGGTGGGAGGACATTGGAGGTGGGAGATTTCTGCTAAACAAGGACATAGCAGCTTAAGAAACACGTCAAGTCCCTTTTGCTTATTTACTCTTTATTTAATGTTTTTTGGCCTAAATTTAGGCTTTAACTACTTGAGCTGCAGAAGGTGTTACCCCCTTCCTGGCCAGGCCGTTTTTTGCGATATAGCACTACCTTACTTTAACTGACTAAGTGCCGGTTCACACTATGGCGACCTGTGAGGCGACCTGGTCGCCTCACAGGTCGCCTCCCATAGGGAAGCTGCGGACCCGTTCTAATAGGAGCGACACAAGTCGCTCCGACCTAGAAAAAGGGTCCGGAGCTTCTTTCGGGCGACCCGGAGGCGACCGCCATAGACTTCAATGTTATGAAGTCCGTGGTGGCCGCTCCGAGGTAGCGGCGCGCTGCTCGGAGGTCGCGGTGCGAAGTAGCGTCGCTGCAGTGTGAACCGGCGCTTATTGTGTGGTCGTGCGACACTGTACCCAAATAAAACGTTTGTCCTTTTTTTCTAACAAATAGAGCTTTCTTTTGGTGGTATTTGATCACCCCTACGTTTTTTATTTTTTGCGCTATAAACCAAAACAAAAACAACACTTTTGAAAAAAAAAAAACAATATCTTGTACATTCCGCTATAAAACATATACAATAAAAAAATGTAAAAAATACATTTTTTGGGGGACCAGTGACACTAATACAGTGATCAGTGCTAAAACAATGTGCACTGTCACTGTACTAATGACACTGCCTGGGAAGGGGTTAACATCAGGGGGATCAAAGGGTTAACTGTGTGCCTACATTGTGCTTACTCACCGTGGGGGAGGTGCTTTGACTAGGGGAAGGCAAAGATCAGTGTTCCTGCTTAGTAGGAATACAGAATCAATGCCTTCCCTACTGACAGAATGACAATCTGCCTTGTTTACATAGGCCGATTGTCATTCTGCCTGTGTCCTGTATAATCGGCTGGTGCCGGCGGACATTGAGTCTGCGGTACCCACTGCTCGGCTTCAGCTGTGTATTATCACAGTGAGAGTAGGGCAGCGGCGGCGCGCGTACGTGCCCCAGGCCTGGAAGTGTCAGATCACATACTAGGTACGTGATCTAGCACAGCGCAGCTACACTGCCACAGTAAATGTACGGTGGGCGGTCCACAAGTGGTTAAAAGAAGCAGAATGATAAAAAATTTTGAAGTTCTAGGTATGACTAAGTTATGATCAACTGAAACATACAGTATGACATGAGTATGTATATCTTGGACTAAACACACTTAAAAAATATAAAATGGTAATTTCCTTTATTTACTGGAAATAAAATATTGGCTCATAAGGAACAACATTTGAATACCTTGATCCCACTGGTTGTTTACAATCATTCTTAAAAAAAAAAAAAAAAAGATAATCTTTAATCCCCTGCTTCTTAGATATGGGTACCGCAGCTGGCAAGGAGTCCTACTTCAGTGGTGCCTGCCAATTAGAAATTTCATTGCTTTGCAACACAATTCAACTTGCTGTGTGGTCTTGAAAATACCATAAGCTGTAAATTTATAGGTTGTTCAAGCTTTGTGCCTGGATTATAATTGATTTGCTGGTATTCTTATGGAATTTTAAACTCTGGTGACTTTTTTTTTCACAAAAGAACTATGGTATTATATAGCTAAGTAATAAACAAGCTGGGATTCTTCACATGCAGTCCTTTACTTCTCTAAACAGTCATGCTTATTTTTCCCTATATAATAATACAATAAAACCCTTACATATATATTTATATTTAAAACTATTTTCTATTGTATAGTAAAGACTGTGTTTGAAATAAAATAAAAATAGTAACTCAATCTTTTGGACGAAAAAAAAAATATATTACAATGTTACCATAGGAATAAATGATTAACAACTGAATAACAACATTGCGGGTGTTTGAGGTCCCCAATGTCAAGTTTCCCACTTCTTATACTTATGACTTTAAAGCGCATCTATACCCAGAAAAGAAAAAATATATATATCCCTGCTTTCCACTCCTTAGATGTGGTGTCTGCATTTGTTTTCTTTTTGTTCTGAATTTTACTTTAGTTTTCACTTTGTAATCAAGTGAATAATACATACACTGTCTTAGGTTGGCTACACCCCTAAGGACCCTTTCACACGGGCTTTCCAATCAGATCCGCCTGTCAGTTTATCAGGCGGACCTGATCCGATGCTCCATGCACCCCTATGGAGCAGCAGATGTCAGAGGTGACATCTCTGCTGACACCAGCTACTATCCGATCCGATGTGGTCAGTGGAATCCAGACAGAGGATGGAAACCCTATTTTCCATCCGTCTGGTGGATCAGATAAGATCGGATCAAAACGGACAGGTGGTCTGTTTTCATCCGATTTCCCATAGAGGAGAGCGGGGATCTGACAGCTCCGTCTCTGCACAGTGAGCAGAGACGGACCTGTCTTCTGCCTGCTCAGCAGGGATCAGCGGATTGATCCCCCGCTGAGAAAAACAGAGTCCGCTGGGCAGGGTCGTCTTTATTCTTGATTGGACCCTGGGCAAAAATTTTCTTGGGCCCTCTTGAATCCACTTATCAACTATTTGGGGGCTCAAGGGGCAGCTGCTTTGGGCCCCACAACAATGACTAGACCCTGGGCAGCTGCCCCTTTTGCCCTGTGTTAAAGACAGCCCTGCCGCTGGGCGAAGCGCCGTGTGAAAGGACCATATCTGTGTGAGTGCTTTATGCAGTGATCCTTTACCAGGCTATAATGTTTAGCTACAATGTAGTCTGCAGGCAGGTCATGTCACCCGGCAAAGACCCTTGGCTCCCAAAACTATGTTATTTGTCAGATAAAACATCCAATGTACAAGTATTTATATTATGTATTTAGAGCTCAGCTGTATTAAACCTGTTGGTTAACAAAGCTGGACTTATAATTCAAATACAGCGTGACCTACCAGCACCGGGGTCTTTCTTCACAGAATCACCTCTGTCAAGTGGTGTCAAATATAAGGTGCACAATAATCATGCAGTCTGCTAGCAATGCCAAATATTATTTCAGCTTTAGAAATGCTGAATAACTGTACTAAACCACAAACGATGTCATATAAAACAAGAGCATGCTTGTCAGGAACCATCATCAAGGGTTCACTAAGGGGAGCTTTCTGGTCATCTTTGTTGTCAAAAAAAGTCAGTCAAGGGCCCCGGTATTATCTGTATAATACCCCAACAATGAGAATTCCTTATATGTGAATATGTGTCAGAAAGTTCTTAAAGCGGAGTTCCGGCCACATACACATTTTTTACCTAAAAATACCCCCCTAATCCTAAGCTATTCCCAATTACCCTAACACTAACTCCACATTACAGTACATTACAGTTATAGAATAAAGATAAATACTTACCTTTAAAATTGATTGCAGAGCGCGGCCATCTCCGGTGTGGGCGTCTGAAGCCGTGGTGTCCCCCGCTGTGTCCTTCTTCCGGGTTCCTGGCTACCCAGTTTGCCGATCGCAATCTCGCGCATGCGCTGTAGATTGTGATCGGCAATCAGAGTAGCGGCCGGGGCCGTTCCTATTGCATCCTGGGATTGATGACGCTCATCTCCCAGGACGCAATGCAAAGGAGGAAGTGACGTCGGGGGCCACGGCCACACAAGGAGGTAGAGGAAGGAAGGTAAGTTTATTTTCAATAAAAACAAGGTGAAAAAAAAAATATTAACTATCCAATTCTTTTTCAGGTTTATTTATGCTAATTGATGCTGCAAAGTTTATTTTTTTTTTAGGGTGGAACTCCACTTTAAAGTGTTACTAAACCCACAACAGTAAAATCAGTCTGTATATTCAGTAAAGCATGCTTGTTATACTCACTGTGGAACCTAAAAGGTTAATCTTCTGAATTGCGTAAAAAAGGCTGTTTGATCCTGTATGCACAGATCCTCCCCTTCTTCCACTGTCCCTAATCCATCTCCTAATAAGATAGAGCCTTTGGAGTCACTCTGCACATGCTCAGTTTGGTGTGTATTGCTAGAGATTTTTTTTTTCCTGGGAGAGTGCATTTTCCTGGGAGAGAGCATGTGATCAGCACAGGGCCAATCAATTTCATATTTTTGATATGTGCCTGTTTTACCATAAACTTGTGCTAAATAGTATTCTGTTCTCTTTGTATTTATTCCTTTGTGTGAAAAACCTGGTGATCCCACCAGTCCCCCTGCTTTCCTGTTTCAAACTAACCATGATAGGCATGAGAGCCCATCCATCCCAGTGTGGTCAGTTTTCTGGCTGTGCTGGGAGAACAGCCTGCCTGTCCTCTAATTGTCAGACTTGTGGTGACATACCCCCTGTACAGCCATTCACTGGGAAGATCAGTGTATTGCTGTTTCTCCTCTCCTCCCTCTCCAAGCACTTTTGAAGCTGAAAACAGAGATTTTTTGATTACTTATAAAAACAAACAAACAAATACGCTATTTATAATGTGTTTTATATACAGTATTTGCACAAAAATCCTGCCTTTCATTTATATTTTGGCTTGTTTTACAAGGCAATGGTTCACATATACTTTAATGAAAAATGCATATGGCAAAGTGCATACAAAAAGATTTCTAAATATCAGCTTTAGCTGCTTACATAAAGATGGCACATTGACCTGCCTAGATCCACCAACATTGGTCCAGAGAGGATCTGTATATCTAACATAAATATGTGGTTATTGGAGAGGGCCTACATACATACAGTGGGTACGGAAAGTATTCAGACCCCCTTAAATTTTTCACTCTTTGTTATATTGCAGCCATTTGCTAAAATCATTTAGGTTCATTCTTCTTCCTCATGAATGTACACATAGCACCCCATACTGACAGAAAAACACAGAATTGTTGACATTGTTGCAGATTTATTAAAAAAGAAAAACTGAAATATCACATGGTCCTAAGTATTCAGACCCTTTGCCGTGACACTCATATATTTAACTCAGGTGCTTTCCATTTCTTCTGATCATCCTTGAGATGGTTCTACACCTTCATTTGAGTCCAGTTGTGTTTGATTATACTGATTGGACTTGATTAGGAAAGCCACACACCTGTCTATATAAGACCTTCCAGATCACAATGCATGTCAGAGCAAATGAGAATCATGAGGTCAAAGGAACTGCCTGAAGAGCTCAGAGACAGAATTGTGGCAAGGCACAGATCTGGCCAAGGTTACAAAAAGATTTCTGCTGCACTTAAGGTTCCTAAGAGCACAGTGGCCTCCATAATCCTCAAATGGAAGACGTTTGGGACGACCAGAACCCTTCCTAGAGCTGGCCGTCCGGCCAAACTGAGCTATCGGGGGAGAAGAGCCTTGGTGAGAGAGGTAAAGAAGAACCCAAAGATCACTGTGGCTGAGCTCCAGAGATGCAGTCAGGAGATGGGAGAAAGTTGTAGAAAGTCAACCATCACTGCAGCCCTCCACCAGTCGGGGCTTTATGGCAGAGTGGCCCGATGGAAGCCTCTCCTCAGTGTAAGACACATGAAAGCCCACATGGAGTTTGCTAAAAAACACCTGAAGGACTCCAAGGTGGTGAGAAATAAGATTCTCTGGTCTGATGAGACCAAAATAGAACTTTTTGGCCTTAATTCTAAGCGGTATGTGTGGAGAAAACCAGGCACTGCTCATCACCTGTCCAATACAGTCCCAACAGTGAAGCATGGTGGTGGCAGCATCATGCTGTGGGGGTGTTTTTCAGCTGCAGGGAC
Source organism: Pelophylax lessonae (assembly GCF_965119305.1). NCBI lineage: Eukaryota > Metazoa > Chordata > Amphibia > Anura > Ranidae > Pelophylax > Pelophylax lessonae. The sequence goes on from NC_138772.1 coordinate 383,741,673, forward strand.
AGGACGACTGGTTGCAATCGAGGGAAAGATGAATGCGGCCAAGTACAGGGATATCCTGGACAAAAACCTTCTCCAGAGTGCTCTGGACCTCAGACTGGGCCGAAGGTTTACATTCCAACAAGACAATGACCCTAAGCACACAGCTAAAATAACGAAGGAGTGGCTTCACAACAACTCCGTGACTGTTCTTGAATGGCCCAGCCAGAGCCCTGACTTAAACCCAATTGAGCATCTCTGGAGAGACCTAAAAATGGCTGTCCACCAACGTTTACCATCCAACCTGACAGAACTGGAGAGGATCTGCAAGGAGGAATGGCAGAGGATCCCCAAATCCAGGTGTGAAAGACTTGTTGCATCTTTTCCAAAAAGACTCCTGGCTGTATTAGATCAAAAGGGGGCTTCTACTAAATACTGAGCAAAGGGTCTGAATACTTAGGACCATGTGATATTTCAGTTTTTCTTTTTTAATAAATCTGCAACAATGTCAACAATTCTGTGTTTTTCTGTCAGTATGGGGTGCTATGTGTACATTCATGAGGAAGAAGAATGAACCTAAATGATTTTAGCAAATGGCTGCAATATAACAAAGAGTGAAAAATTTAAGGGGGTCTGAATACTTTCCGTACCCACTGTATATAATATAACTGGGTACTCACATTTATAGGTAAAGTTGGTCCGGGGATCAGGAAGGAAATTTTAACCCCTGATGGAGCAAATTGGATCATGCTTTGCTGAAATTTTTCGCCTTCCTCTGTATCAACTGCGGGTATGAGATTGTGTATATGGGATTGTTTGATTTTTTTTTTCTCTTTTATTTTTTCAACATGACTAACTAAGTAACTACTATGTCGGGCAAAATAAAAATAGAATAGAATTGTAGAATAAAAATTATAGAATGCTCAGGATATAACTGGTTTTCCAAAAGAATCAATGACAAATCATGTATAATATCATAATTACTTGGACAAGCAGTTCTTAGATTTAATATATTATGATGGTTTCCATTTAAGTATGGCAAATCTAGATGTGAATGCCCTTTATAGTTATGGAAAAATATTCAAAGGAACTCAGTAGCAAAAATAAAAAGAGTGATTGATTATCATATTGCTTATTTGCGGCTGTTAAAATATGGACTTTATTTTGTTGGTAATTGATAATTTAAAAATCAACCTTTTTTTATTTATGTATTTATTTATTTATTTTTTCATTGTGCTCATTACCTGTTTAATTATTCTTTAAGGCCTGGTTCACACCTATGAATTTTTTCTTTTTTTTTAGTGCATTTTCAGTATCGCAGAAACACACTACAATCCATTTAACATCGTTTCCTATGTCCCCTATTCTGCGCATTTTTTAAAAAGGGCCAGGCACTTTTTTCTTGTTTTTGCTTCCATAGACTTCAATGGATCAAAAACATATATTGAAAAATGCAAAATGCACCTGGAATATGCAAACTTCAACCTGCAGGTGTGAACCAGGCCTAGAGCACTGTCTCTCAAACAGGCTTCAGTGCCACCCTAGGGTTCCTCGAGGGCTTGCTAGCTGTTCCTTCAGCATTGAGCAATTTCTGATGAGTAAAGCCTCGTACACACGCACCGATTGTTGGCCGTAAATTTTCGGCCAACGTCCGATCGGCCGATTATCGGCTTGTTAGTATGATGCTTCCGACAACCGACTGCGACTTTTCGGCCGAACAAAATCTGGTGTGCAGGCTATAAAATTTTTGTTGGCCAACAACAGAACAGCCGATTGTTCATCAGTCAGTACAGATTTCGGCCGACAAAAATGTGATGATCAAGACTGGGCATGCTCAGTGAAGAAAAAACACACGAAAAGTAGACCAGAACATGACATCACTTCTGCAGTTGGTTGTTGTTGGCCGACAAAATTTGTGTGCAGTCTAGAGCACATTTCAACCAACACAACAACACTGGACAAAAGACGGCCGATCGGTTGGCCAACAATCGGTGCGTGTGTACGGGGCTTAACAATTGACAACCACACCAGGGTCCAGATTTCCCATTAGGCATTGTAGACCTGTGGTTATAGGCAATAGAGGCAAAAAGTGGTTTTCCTCTAGACTAGCCACATTTTTCCCATCATCAGAATTTGGTATTCAAAGCATTTATATTTATTACAAAATGTTTATTTATAATTATATGGCATGACATGTTTTTTTTTTTTTATGTGGTCTTACTTTTTTTTTTTTTACATTTCACTCATTAGGTCCTTCTAAAAAAAAAAAAAAAAACTTCTTGCTTCTGCAATGGAAATCACTAAATTAGAAACTTAAAAAACATTCATAGGTCATAAGAACATTCGATTGCAGAGTATATGCAAGACACATCGGTCACCAAATTCAAGATAACAGATAATAAACTAAACTTATAAAGTCGTGAGTTTAAGATGTAGGGGAAGAGATGAATGATGGTAAGTGTAGGTTGCTTATGAGTTTCACAGCATGTGTTCTATGATAGAAGTACAGATAACTTGCAGTGCAAAGATAAATGTACAAAAGGGCTAGAAGCACAATTTGTTTTCATTTTAATCTGTTTTAATTGTAACCTTGTGGGAAGAATAAAAAATCATTCTAAAATGATTATATCATAGGCTGGCAACGTGCCAACATCTGGCAATAGTAAAGTGATTCTGTAAGCAGTCTGTCTCAACACAACACATAGACCCAGTCCACAGGAAAGTGCTGGGAGGATGCACGGAGGTGCCGGTCACAAAAGGATACCCAGGGCTGTGAATGCACACACACTGTCATATGATCTGAAAACAAGCAGCTGAGATGAGTTATATTCTCCCTGCCAGGAGCCTCAAATGGATTTTTCAAGCCATGCTCTCATTCCTGCACAATTGGAAACAAATGCCATGGCTTCACTGATGAGCTTTGAAATTAAATTCTTTCCAGATCTTCCCATCGATTTTTTTTTTCTTGAGGAAACAAAAGTTCTTTCCTATGTCTGCCACTTTAGTCTCCTTGGATAGTTACCCCTTTGCATTCCCTAGAGATTGCAATCTGTCTTTCCAAAAAAGCCACATCCAAGTTCTGTCCCATGTGTTACCCATCATGCGTTAACTACTAGAAAGACTCGTCACCAGGGGAAACGCTGTCCTCTTATTAGTCATTCATCTTGGAGGGCAGCATATCCTCCAACATTGTTATGTTTGTCTGGGAACTATTCCTGACCTTTGGCTGCACTTTGTATCTGATAACCTACATACATTATCTCACAAAAGTGAGTACAACCCTTACATTTTTGTAAATATTTTATTATATCTTTTCATGTGACAATACTGAAGAAATGCCACTTTGCTACAATGGAAAGTAGTGAGTGTACAGCTTGTATAACAGTGTACATTTGCAGTCCCCTCAAAATAACACAACACAGCCATTAATGTCTAAGCCGCTGGCAACAAAAGTGAGTACACCCCTAATTAAATATTTTGTGTGGCCACCATTATTTTCCAGCACTGCCTTAACCCTCTTGGGCATGGAGTTCACCAGAGCTTCAAAGGTTGCCACTGGAGCCCTCTTCCACTACTCCATGACGACATCATGGAGCTGGAGGATGTTAGAGACCGTCTGCTCCTCCACCTTCCATTTGAGGATGCCCGCCAGATGCTCAATAGGGTTTAGGTCTGAAGACATACTTGGCCAGTCCATCACTTTTACCTCCAGCTTCTTTAGCAAGGTAATGGTCATCTTGGAGGTGTGTTTGGGGTCGTTATCAAGTTGGAATACTGCCCTACGTCCCAGTCTCTGAAGGGAGGGGATCATGCTCTGCTTCAGTATGTCACAGCACATGTTGGCATTCATGGTTCCCTCAATGAACTGTAGTTCTCCAGTGCCGGCAGCACTCATGCAGCCCCAGATCATGACACTCCCACCACCATGCTTGACTGTAGGCAAGACACGCTCGTCTTTGTACTCCTTACCTGGTTGCCGCCACACACGCTTGACACCATCTGAACCAAATAAGTTTATCTTGGTCTCATCAAATCACAGGACATGGTTCCCGTAATCCATGTCCTTAGTCTGCTTGTCTTCAGCAAACTGTTTGCAGGCTTTCTTGTGCATCATCTTTAGAAGAGGGTTCCAACAGCCATGTACACCAATTTGATGCAGTGTGTGGTGTATGTTCTGAGCACTGATAGGCTGACCCCCCCACCCCTTCAACCTTTGCAGTAATGTTGGCATCACTCATACGCCTATTTCCCAAAGACAACCTCTGGACATGACACTGTGCACCTGCACTCAACTTCTTTGGTTGACTATGGCGAGGCCCGTTCTCAGTGGAACCTGTCCTGAGAACGGTATGGTCCTGGCAACCGTGCTGCAGCTCAGTTTGAGGGTCTTGGCAATCTTCTTATAGCCTAGGCCATCTTTATGTAGAGCAACAATTCTTTTTTTCAGATCCTCAGAGAAATTTAACACACCTGCTCCCCATTCACACCTGAAACCTTGTAACACTAACAAGTCACATGACACCAGGGGGGAAAAATGGCTAACTAGCCCCAATTTGGACATTCTCACTTAGGGGTGTACTCACTTTTGTTGCCAGCGGTTTAGACATTAATGGCTGTGTGTTGAGTTATTTTGATGGGACAGCAAATTCACACTGTTATACAAGCTGTAACACACACTACTTTACATTGTAGCAAAGTGTTATTTCTTCAGTGTTGTCAGGGTGTTGTCACAAGATATAAAAAAATATTTACAAAAATGTGAGGTATGTACTTACTTTTGTAAGATACTGTGTACTTGTTAGATGTTCATGGCAGCAATTTTATCTATCTATCTATCTATCTATCTATCTATCTATCTATCTATCTATCTATCTATCTATCTATCTATCTATCTATCTACATACACATACATATATTATATATGATTCAGAGTATAATTACAATACATATTACTACCCACTAGTCATTCAGATTTACAGACCCAAGGAGCAAGAACAGGCTTTTTAGGGAATGAAGTAATGGTCCCAGTATTATAGAAAGAACTGTGACCAGGTGCCTAAGGTATCATGCCTCCATCCCCATATATAACATACACACAACCAATATTCGCCCATGGGATGTTAAATGAGGCATAATACAAAAGTCTCCCGCCATCATAAACCTGTTAAAGGACCGGGAGGTGACAGCGTTAGGAGGTTAAAGCATTCCCTAGAAAGGCGGGGGGTTCCACTACCCTACATATTGATGTTCTAAAAAGATGAACACAAATTCTGTGCAAACATACAGTAGGTACCGCTCAGTACCATAATGAATAAACCTCTTGGTATTGAATCTGTTAGGGGTCAATTTAATGATGGATGGAGAACTGAGTCATTACTTGGCTTTTTTCATTTCTAAATGCTGTAAATGGTGATGTCCTTGCGTTTGTGTGTGGTCTACGCACGTGCTGTAGTTATTAAAATAGGCTCTTACTATCTGTTCTAGATTTTTGTCCACACTTTGATTTATAGTATGTTGGAACACCCAAAACTCCAAGGTCATCTTATGTTTCTTTTCATATGAGGCTCTAAAGCTGAACTCCAGGTATGATCTTAATTGTGCAAAACCAAAATTACCCTGCACTAGTAAATAAAACATTTTAGGGACTGCTGCATCCACCTCACAATCTAGATACAAAATATGCAAACAAGATTCCTATATCAAACATATGAATATGCTTTCCCCTTTAAATCTGTATGTGCTGAACTATATAAATATAATAATATTGTTTAAAATAAGTGACAAACACTATATAAATCATTCTAATGATGATGTGATAATAATGTGATGTGATAATATGAATGTGATTACTGTACATATATGAAAGACATTTGAAAAATATTATGCGTAACGTCCCTTTATATATTAAAAGACATGAAATGGCATAAAGTGCAATCATAAAACCAAATAAGCAATTCTAAATTATTCATCAATCACACTTAAGGCAATTGAAAAGTCTCTTTTTTTTTTTTTCTTTAACCAGTTGCTTTGATCAGATCAGAACTATACTAGCGTCCCTAATAGTTTAGTATAGTGTTCCCAAAATGCAGCGTTAGCAGGATCAGCCCCGACACCTGCCAGCACCTGCATTTAGCCCTTCTGCTCAGCCCCCAAGAAGTGCAGTATCAGCAGATTACTGTCATTTCCAATACACAGCACACAAAACCACAACGTTAGCAGAGTCAGGCCTGATCTTTGCTAGCACTAGCAGTTAAATTGTTTGGTTGCGGTTCAAACAGTCCTTGACAATCTGGTCCTTTTTTACCTGTGAGTCACACTAGGTACCTATAAACCTAATGGCCAAAATGTCCAAACAGAGGTACACTAGTGAAGAGGCCTACACGATGCTGAGCATGACAGATGAGAGCGATGGGGAAGCCTTACTGTCAGAATCAGGCTCATTATTCGAACCTGTAGAGAGCAGTGGCACATTGACCGATAGCTCTGACGACGAAGTAGCAGTCCCTACTAAAGTCAGGCGTACCCGACCCCGTTCTTCTGTTGCTGAGGTGCAACAATCTCAGGGTTCTTGTATGCAGCAGAGTGTTGGTAGTAGTGCCGCTCAACCGTCTAGTGAACTGGAAAGCACGAGCAGCCTAGTATATCCTGGTCATAATCAAACCAGCACTGCAGTAACACTTGGTGATGTGGCGAGACCCATAAGTGCAGTTCAAGCTGGCTGCTAGCACAAGTAGTGTCCCCCAATTAAATTAAAAAATTAAAAATTTAAATTTTTCATCCTTTTAGGCCAATTTGTATTTTGCCACATATTTTTGTTTAAAAAAAAATTGCAATAAGCGTATATTGATTGGTTTGCGCAAAAGTTATCGCGTCTACAATCTAGTGGAAAGATTTGTCATTTTTATTTATTTATTTTTTACTAGTAATGGCGGTGATCTGCAATTTTTAGCGGGACTGCGACATTGCGGCGGACAGATCGGACCCCTAACTGACATTTTTTACACTTTTGGGGGGACCATTGACATTACTACAGTGATCAGTGCTAAAAATATGCACTGTTACTGTAATAATGACATTGACAGGGAAGGGGTTAACACAGTGGTGATCAAAGGGTTAAATGTGAGGGGAGTGTTTACTAACTGTATGGGGGATGGGCTTGTGAAATGATCATAGAGACCTGTGATCCTATATAGAAAACTGCGGCGGGCGGGCGGCAAGTGGTTAAAGTTTTTTTTTACAGTTACAAAAAAAGTGTAAAAAAAGCTACCAAAAAAAAATATATACATATATAAAAGCTAAAAATAGTTGGTTTATTGAGGTAATTTTCTGTTCTTACTGTTTTACTGTTCTTTATAATATACTGCTATACTGTAATGTTTTGTTACTTTTTTTTCATTGTTTACCATAGTTTACTTTACAGATACCACCTTTCTACTGTTTTACTGCACTGTATACTATTATATTGTAATGTTTTATTGTTACTGTGTTTTATTGTTAACCATTGTTTGCTTTGCAGGTACGTCCATCATCTGCAGCACTGATTTGTTTATTCTGACAGCAATAGCGTTTGCTCTCAGCATATACGTAAATCAATGATTGCAGTGCTGTAGGAGGTGATTTCACCAACGCAGTTAAAAAAAAAAGCACATTGATCAATGCAAATGGAGGAATCTGCTATGTTCTTTTTTTTTCACTCAGTCCATGGGCTGAACAAAAAAAAAGAACATTGCATGTATGCCCATCATTATAAGTGGGTGGATGCTGGGAGGTCTAATGGTGGGCATACCACACACTTTCTGGCAGAGATTTCTTCATCCACATCGATCGCCTGGTGAGTATTTTGCAGCTCTTCTCTTTTTTGGAAAATTAAGAAAGAAAAGGAAAATGTATTTTTTTTTTTCTTTTTTCAAATTTCAAAACTTTATGATAAAAAGCAAGATCTGCAAAATACTCAACATGCCTCTCAGCAAATAGCTTAGGGTGTCTACTTTCCAAACAGGGGTCATTTGGAGGGGGAGTTTGTGCTATCTTGGCATTTCATTACATTCGAAACTGTGATAAGTAGTGAGCAGTGAAATCAACAATTTACGCCCTTAGAAAGCCTGAATGCAGTGATTGGTTTTCGGGGTCCTGTATGCAGCTAGACTGCCAAAAAGTCTCACACATGGGGTATCCCCATACTCAGGAGAAGCAGTATAATGTATTTTGGGGTGTAATTTCACATATACCCATGGCATGCGTGAGCAGTGAATCATTTAATTGACAACTTTGTGTAAAAAGAAATATATATATATTTTTTTTGTTGTAATTTTTCAAAATCCTGTGACAAAAAAATTAAATATTCAGTGGACTCAACATGCCTCTCAGGAAATTCCTTGGGGTGTCTACTTTCCAAAAAGGAGTAATTTGGGGGGGGGGGGGGTTGTACTGCCCTGCCATTTTAACACTTCAGGAAATGAGATAGGCAGTCAGAAAGTAAAAGCTGCGTAAATACACCATATATTGTAGACGTTATAAGTTTTGCACAAAACCGATAAATATACGCTTATTGAGATTTTTTTTTAATCAAAGACATGTAGCTAAACACATTTTAGCCTAATTATATGACAAAAATTTAGTTTGTTGAATATTTTTTATATGAAAAATTAGAAAATTTAATTTTTTCTGAAAGTTTTTGGTCTTTTTTTACTTATATCGCACAAAATAAAAACCACAAAGGTAATTAACTACCACCAAAAGAAAGCTCTTTTTTTGGGGAAAAAAGGACATGCATTTTGTTTGGGTACAGAGTTGCACGACTGCGCAATTACCAGTTAAAGTCACGCAGTGCCAAATTGCATAAAATGGCCTGGTCATTAAGGGGGTAAAACCTTCCGGTCTTAAGTGGGTAAAAAGTACAAACATGTTCTACTTATCTGCTCTATGCAGTTGATTTTGAACAGAGCAGCCCCAATCCTCCTCTTCTCTGATCCCCCGCCGGCTCTCCTGGCCCCTCCCTCCTGTTGAGTGCCCCCACAGCAAGCAGCTTGCTATGTGGGCACCCGAGCCACGCCATAGCTCTGTGTGTCTATTCAGACACGGAGCCGCAGTTCAGCCCCGCCCTCTCACTCTACCAATTGGCTAACTGACTTTTATTGATTGGAGCCATTGGTGCCCCTGCTGTGTCTCAGCCAACCAGGAGGGAGAGTCCCTGATGGCCAAGGGACTCTCGGGAGGAAGGTTGGGCTCAGGTGAGTATTAGGGGGGGTGAGGGGGGCTGCTGCACACACATGGTTTTTTATCTTAATGCCTAAAATGCATTAAGAAAAAAACCTTCTGCCTTTACAACCCCTTTAATAATAGTAGTTCAAATTATAGTGATATATAATTGATGTAAATCTCTGTGCAGATGGACAAATGTACAAGTGGATAGTACAGACTAAAGATGAAAAATAAGTCCCCAAAAGTGAAAGATCCACTTCCAAGTATGAAATAAGAAGCTCTCAGTGCAGCGGGAGTGCCAACAGGTCACACCACCCGAAGATAATGTAAACTCCTTACCAGAGAATATGACCCCATAAATAGATCATTAAACACCTTGCTGTCCCACAGCACCAATTGTTCTAGCAGTAGAAAACTCTTGAAAAGATCCTAAATGCATACGCTCAGCACAGATTGATTAAAGATAAGAAGGAACCACATTAGTTCAATACTTTTAAAAAATAACTTTAATAAAGTAATGTACTTACACTTAACTATATCTGTAAACAGGCATGTTCCAAACACCGGCATGCACGATGATGTCACGTGTCTGGCCACACCCAACTTGTTTCACTGATTTTAATTGCATATTTATATTGTGAACCAGTGAAAGTATGCATATTTCATACTTGATGGACCACTGTGGAAGCTGACAATCACTGTAGTTAGTGCTTCTACAATAATTACCTCTATCTTCCCTGAGTGGACAAGATGGAAGGGTGCTACTACAGTGATTGCTGCTATCTTCTCTGATTGGATTAGATGAAAGGTGTTGTGACAGTGCACAAATAATATTTTTCTACAAGTTTTATTGAAGCTGAACTTTGTACGCAACTGTAGACTGCTGCTTTATATAACATAAACATTCTTTAACCACTTAAGCCCCGGAAGATTTTACCCCCATTCCGACCAGGGGTTTTTATTGCGATTCGGCACTGCGTGACTTTAACGGACAATTGCGCGGTACCTAAACGAATTTGACGTCCTTTTTTTCCCACAAACAGAGCTTTCTTTTGGTGGTATTTGATCACCTGTGCGATTTTTACTTTTTGTGCTATAAAAAAAAAAAGAGCGTCAATTTTGCAAAAATAACAATATTTTTCACATTTTTTTATATGAAATTCCCCAAAAAAAATTTAAAAATCAAAATTTTTTAACATTTTAGGCCAATTTGTTTTATGCTACATATGTTTGGTAAAAAAAAATCGCAAAAAGCGTATTTTGATTGGTTTGCGCAAAAAATATTGCGTTTACTAACTAAGCTAAAGATTTCTGTCATTTTTGGTGTTTTTTTTTTAACGCGTAATGGCGGCGATCTGCGATTTTTTTTGCGGTACTGCGACATTGTGGCAGACAGATCGGACCCTTGATTGACATTTTTGACACTTTTGGGGTTACCAGTGACTTTACTACAGTAATCAGTGCTATATATATGCACTGTTACTGCAAAATGACACTGGCAGGGAAGGGGTTAACTTTATTGGGGAAGGAGGGGTTAAGTGTGTCCCTAGGGGCGTGCTTCTAACTGTGATTGGTCATGGCTACTGCTGTAGGAACAGTGATCAACGGTCCTACATAGTAGAACCGTATGATCACTATTCCTACACAGGGGAGAATGACAGGCGGCTTGTTTACATTAGCCGCCTGCCTTTCTCCCTTCACGGCGGACGATCGCGAGTGACCGGCGGATATCGGGTCCGCCGGTCACACGCACGGACTTCCCCGCGAACGAGCCGGGCGGGCGTGCGCCTCAGCGGGGGCGCTTGCCCGCTATTGGCTCACATGCAAGTGACAGGCGAGTGACGTACCCATACATCACTTTGCCTGGCCGGGGCTGACCGCCGCAGTATATGTACTTGCGGCGGTCGGCAACCGGTTAAAGGGTAACTCCACTTTTGTGGGGAAAAAAATGGCAAATAAAGAAAAATAACATAGCGTATACAATGGCGACAAAAGTCATATTGTAATTGAATGTTATTAAAAATTAGCTTTCATTTTTAATCTGCAGCCACTGTCATTTTTTGAAAATGCAATGCAACATGGCTACCTGAAGGTGTTCTGTACACAGTCAGATTTCAGACATCCCCTGCAAAAAAATGTCACTTTTAGTGAGATCCTCCCAATAGGAACATGTCTAAATGGATGCAGGCCCAGCATCATTCCTCATGCGTGCTCTGCAGGTGCCACAGCTGATTGATAATTATGAAACCACTCCCATTAGATTCATTTTCCCACAGGGGCACAGAGAAACACACAGGGATTTCTTCAGAATAGCAAAAGGTAGGAATCTGCAACAAAGTTGTTATAATCCTAGGTACATAGATCACCCAGAAGGGAATGTTTCTTTCTCAACAAAAGTGGAGTTACGTTTTAAAATTGGTATTGAGTTGTAGTGTACCCTTTGTAACATGACTACTCATATAGACAGGTGACAGAAGGATCATTAAAGCCCAACTCCCTTCCAAACTTTTTTTTGTATAGACTGGGGAAGGGTTAGTGCCCCTGTCAGGATTTTACTGCTGTCTTTGTTCCTATTGGGGAGATTTCCTCTGTCCTGGGACAGGAGACTATAGGTACAGGAATAACAGGAATATAATCAGATAGATAGAGTTGAGGATCATGATGGATGTGCGTGTGTACATGTGGGCCGGCAATGCAAATATACTGTACCATTTATTACTGCTCTGGGTCATTTGCTTCAGTAAATCAGGCCCAGTATGTTAATATTCCAAATTCCACCTTGCAGCCACAAATTAATAATTGCAGACATAAAATAATATTATTTTCTCTCTCTTTCTCTGTAACAGAACCATTGTCTGGAACTGTTTAAACTTTTTTCCAGTATTCATAAAACACAGTTGGTTCCCGTTAAGCCAACAAAATCTGACTCACAGATACTTCAGGATTTAGCATTAGTCTTTTCTGACATCCAGGCATGAGGCCTCATATAATTATCTCTTGTTTATTGCATCATTTCTCTCCAGGATATACCATTGAAAAGAGTTTTGAAATGAACTTCACCTATTAAATATACAGATCAATGTAAAAAAAGGGTTACTGCCTTTCTATGTCACAGTTAAAGTGGAACTTCACTCTCCTAATCAACATTGATTATTTTCAATCCTCAGTCCCCATTCACACTAAGGCGACCTGTGAGGCGACCTGGTCGCCTCACAGGTCGCCGTAGGTCGCCTTCCATAGGGAAGCTGCGGACCCGTTCTTATAGGAGCGACACAAGTCGCTCCGACTTAGAAAAAGGGTCCGGAGCTTCTTTGGGGCGACCCGGAGCCGACCGCCATAGACTTCAATGTTATGAAGTCCGTGGCGGCCACTCCGAGGTCGCCCCCCCAAGTCGGATCGCCCCAGTGTGAACGGGGCCTCATGGTACTAGAATTAGTAAATAGATAGGAAAATATATCATATTTACTTGTTTTAAACCTTTTGTTTACATTAATTCAGTTACTTCCTGGTTTCTTGCCTAAGCATGTGATGCCATACATCCCAGGAGTCTTCAGGAGAAGAGGAGGAGAGGAGGGAAGGGGGCTTTTCTCAGCTAAGTACACTCTCCTGTATACATGCTTGAGCTAAGCGCAGATGGATTCCTGGAATACGGCAGGAATCATCTGCCCTTACTTAAGATGTTCACGCCCAGAAATGCTATGGGGTTAATTTTCCATTTTCAAAGTGATTTCCCAACAAAACAAAGCATGGAGACATGGATAGATGGGGGAGTTTGCTTTGGATATTAAAAATGAAATAATCAGTGTTTTTGGTTTGTGGTGCTCAGATGCAGTGAAGTGCAGTGCACGTGGAAAACATGCTGCTCAGAATATGGCTTCACATTGATGACTCCTGACCAAGTTTTCCCAAATACTTTTCTACTGCTTTGACAAAATCTGATATACTCTATAATAAAGTGTGAAGTACAGATTGCCTCAACAGTAATAAGGCAGAAAGGCCGAAAACTGCAACAGTCTTAGTGGAGAGGATTCTTTTCCAGTGGTAGTTTGCACATTGTCACTGTGATCACGGTGTTTCTAAAGTACCTTGGGTGAGGACCCTTTGAGGCTAAAGCAGGCAAGTGTCTATAACCAGGGTCCATATGAGTACTACCTGTGACTTTCTGAGGATTGGCTCCATACAGGGGATTTCTGTGCAACTCTCACTGGGTCTGTTGTCAGCCATATCCTGAGGAGCTTTTTTCTTATGGGATCCTGCTCAAGTGTTCTGGGTTCAAGCGTTATATGGTCTATCCATTAGGTTGGGTGACCATATAGGTCTGGTAAGCAGCCTTGTTTTTTATCCTCTCAGTCATGGGTGACATCTTGGCATGCTGTGAAGACATAGTTTTGAACATCTTGCTCCTGCTGGGACTTGTGGTTCCTCTTCAGTGTTTTGCACTATTTTTTTCTTTTGTTACTTTTCATCACTAGAGGACTTTTTTTCATATATTGGGACGTTTATTGTTTTATGCTGGGATTATAATCCCTCTTATTATTGTTTTTTTTTTTAGTTGTTTATCACATTATTGATGTCACTATAATATGTGTTTTTGTTTTTTTTCAAATTATCATTTGTATATTAGCGCTACACCTATACAGTATATTTTCTTGGACTTTTTTTCTATAAATCTTAAAAAGTGCTGAAAAGTACTACAAAGAATATCACAAGGTGCAGATGAAATCATTTTAATGTGAAGTGCAAGAAAATAATATACTATGGTGCTCCAAGGTCTCAATGACCTGACTAATAAGGAAATAAAAAGCCTCTCCAGTAGACGTCCAATGACGAAACGCGTAGGGCGGTACTTTGCGTCAACATCACTTCCGGTTTGCAGTCTGCTGTGGTTGGAATGCGGAAGCTCCCCGGCGCTGCACCTGATATTCTGAATCGATCAGCTCCAAACCTCACTGTGAGTTACTACGATCTATTATACTATATTTATAGCATATATTACACCATGGGGATTTCTTTATGTTTGAGCACCTAGATGGGACCCGCTTATCTGAGAGGATTTCCAGGAACCCTGCTTAGGAGCATCGGACCGGATCCAATCCCCCTTATGAAAATTCGTTCACCCATTTTTGGAAACCTTTTTCTCTAAGAGTGAGTGCAACCTCTAGTGGAGACTCCAGTTACAGGCACTTGAGTTCCACCATACTCACCTTCACATTATAATTTGTTTCACTTATCACAGACATTTATTTTAGCACAGTTCTTTGTATAAGGGTTTTTCCCTTGTTTTACCCCACTATTTATTTCTCTGTCATGGTTTTATTTCCTTATTAGTCAGGTCATTGAGACCTTGGAGCACCATAGTATATTATTTTCTTGCACTTCACTTTAAAATTATTTTATCTGCACCTTGTGATATTCTTTGTAGTACTTTTCAGCACTTTTTAAGGTGTATATATTCAACCCAGATATTAATATTTTTTTGTCAAATTGCACTTGCACTTTATTCTGCACATCTTCTATATAGTGATTGTTGATTTTCGGTCTGGGTACACTATTATCTTGACATATTATATGTCAGGTAGCGCCGATTCCAACCGTTTATCTTTTTCCTATACAAACTTGTCTCCTAATCCTTAGAGCTTGGTTGGTGGCAGCTTCTACCCCGGGAAAAAAAAAATCTCTTTTAGTATTCCATAGTGCTGGTCACCCCCTTATCCTTTGTACTTTTTTTCTATAAGTCTGTGTATCCTGCTTGTTCTTTGTCACTGACTCACAAATTTCACTACACATTTTTCACCTTAGCGCAGAATTACTACTAATGGCCCGTACACACGTATCGATTGCCGGCGTAAATATTCCGGCGACGTCCGATCGGCTGATTGTCGGCTTGTTAGTATGATGCTTCCGACAACCGACTGCGACTTTTCGGCCGAACAAAATCTGGTGTGCAGGCTTTAAAATTTTTGTTGGCCAACAAAGAACGGCCAATTGTTCGTCAGTCAGTACAGATTTCGGCCGACAAAAATGTGATGATCAAGACTGGGCATGCTCAGTGAAGAAAAAACACACAAAAAGTAGACCAGAACATGACATCACTTCTGCAGTTGGTTTTTGTTGGCCGACAAAATTCGTGTGCAGTCTTGAGCACTTTTCAACCAACAAAACAGCACTGGACAAAAGACGGCCGATCGTTCGGCCGACAATCGGTGCGTGTGTACGGGGCTTTATTTGTATCCAGCTTTAGAGCCATCATCTGTTGTATCCAGAATCAGAGTAGTAGCTAGGGCACCTGTGTACATGCAGTTTACTACTAGAGTTGGAAATGCAGACAGTTGGGGTAAAGGCACTGCTTTTGAGCTGCTCATCATTTAGCAGTATTAGCAGGAACATTAAAAAGTAAATGTGGTTTTTAGAACATTTACATTTTTTAAAAACACTAGTCACGCAAGGCAAGTGCATTAACGTAACGCATACTGTGAATAAGGTTTGATGCCTGCCCAGCCATAAGCACAATACGGTGTTATTTTCCATCTTGGTAAAGGGAAACAGTGTTGACTTCAAACACATGAAAGGGAATGAAAAAGGAATTTGAACTTCTGTAAATGATTGAGCATTTGCCAGAGATTAATTTTTACTATAAATGAATATTACCTAAATCCTACCTAGCTAGACCTTCACTTGTAAGCATTAAATAAAATGTATGTAAATTTTTTTTTACTAGTCCCATTTTACAATGCAAACCACGTACTAACAGGCTGCTTAGAAAGCAGCATGATTATAATTATGGAATATAACTACATTATAAACAGAAGTATAGCAAGCTGTTGGAATATAATTAAAAATATACAAAATGACCTTAATGATCTTATTACATAAATGTAGTGAATAGAACCTATTGATAGCACATGCTTCCACTTGCTGAAGTGTACATAGTCTAAAGAGCATATTCACTTGGATAGTGTGCAGAAATCCCGTAAGACATTGCTGGGAAAGTATTTTGGCATGGCATTCTCATTCCAGGCATTTTTTTTAACCTATGGAATATCTAATGAACTGGGGTGGCAACATGTAAATGGGAATAAAAAAAGTCATTATTTTTCACGCCTTAAAACAATATTTACATATACAGGTGATGACATGTTATTTTAAATAATTGATAAATCTCACAAAGCAACAAGTTGTAGTCACACAGGTGAGAACAGAAGAGTTACTAAGTCCACTACTAAGTCCTCTTTGTTTTAATGTTCTTTCCATGCAGGCCTAATTAAAAAATGTGTGAAATGTGTTTTGCATTTTCAAGTGAGCTGTGCAGGCTGATTTAAGTTCTGTTAGGAAGACTTGAATTTTATTACAGTACCAGAGCCACCAAGCCCCGTTTTCTGTTTCAGATATTCATTTTTTATTTGGTAAAGTAGACTCCATTGCACGTTCTTTTGTGCTTTATGAGATGTGATGGAAGCTGTCCAGCAGGCCAGAATGGTCTTCAGTGTTTTTGCAAACGAAAGAAGATTTGGGTATTTATTTATTTATTTGAAATATTGAAGAGATGATAGAACATACAATTGTACATGTGTATAGTTACAAGATTCACATCCATTCATTTTATCCCACTAATGAGGTACATTGAAAGCGGAGTTCCACCCAATTTTTAATGTCCCCCCGCATTGCTGATTTCAGTGACATTAATAATCAGAATTTTTTTTTTTTTTTTTTTTACAAAGCATGTTACCTTTTTTGCACATTAAATAGGTCCACTTCCGCTGTACTTTGCCGTGGCGAGGTACGTGATATCCCTCAAATCGCTGGCTCCTGGGATGTAAGTGTCATCAATCCCAGCTTCAATGGGCAGCCTGGCATCGCGGTATTTCAATGAGAGAGACATGCTTTGTACAGGCTGCACATGCGTGAGATCGGGAGGTGCATGCTGGGTATCACCGTATCCCGGAAGGAGCTACGAGAGGGCTTCAGACGTCCATGCTGAAAATGGGACCGTGCTTGTTAGGGAGAATATTGTGACTGCGAGTAAATTGCATTAATATATACCAAAAAAAAAAACCTACATTTTCTACAATGGATTATGTAAGCTGTGACCATTGTGAGGGTGATTTTTAGAAGAAAAAAAAAAAAAAGGACTGGAACTCCGCTTTAAGAATGGTGAAGCTCTGGATGTGCATATCTTTAAAAACGGCACTTCAGAAAACATACATGGGTGGCCATCGCACTCGTGAACGACAGTGATATAAGCCATCGTTAGGGGCAGTTCACACAAAGGATTGCACAGGAATATGCTGTGTAAGAAGAAACAATAAAAACCAGACTGAGCTCAACCATAATATGCAAAAGTATAATGTATCCCTAAATGGATATGTATGTATAGGAGACCCAGCAAAGTTGCCTTATAAATGTAATGATTAAGAAAAATAGCTTTATTAACTACCTCCATACCGGGCCAATTCTGGCGCTCTGCTCCTACATGTAAAAATCATAATTTTTTTTGCTAGAAAATTACTCAGAACCCCCAAACATTATATATGTTTTTTAGCAGAGACCCTAGGGAATAAAATGGCTGTCATTGCAATTTTTTATGTCACATGGTATTTGCGCAGCAATTTTTTATACACTTTTTTTGGGAAGAAAATCTGTTTCATGGGAAAAAAAAAGACACTAAAGTTAGCCCAATTTTTTTTGTATAATGTGAAAGATGATGTTACGCCGAGTAAATAGATACCTAACATGTCATGTTTCCACAGACGAGCCGGTAGAAGCCCAACCCCCCCCCCCCCCAAAAAAAAGGGGGATAAGTTGCCTGACACATGTAATGATTAGGAAAAATAACTTTATTAAACACTTATAACCTAGAACATACAAAAAAACACTATCTAACTTATAAAATCAGATCATAATTTGCCAATTATTAAAAACCTAACCATGGCAGCTGCAGGAAAATTGTGTAAACTCCTCCCCCCCAAAAAAGGGGGGGGGGTTGCCTGACACATGTAATATTTAAGAAAAAATAACTTTATTAAACACTTATAACCTAGAACATACTAAAAACCCACTATCTAACTAATCAAATCATAATTGGCCAATTTTTAAAAATCCAACCATAGCAGCTGCATGAAAATTGTGTAAAATTCCAGGGAGAGGTGTCCCTGTCATCACATATAACATTCATATAGCTTGTAGCATGGAACCCTATACCCTCCCTTTGTTAGCAACTGGATCAACACAGGAGCGCGTTTGACAGGAATATGATGGGCCTTCCTGTGTGATTCACATCCACATGACCCCTGATGACATCAGGCGCCTCTGACGAAACACGTAGGGTTACAGGGCAACATGACACGTAATTTCTGTCGGTTGGAACACAGGTGGAATGCAATCGGCATCCCTGCTGTTCGTTCAGAGCTTTATCTACCTGCTTTGTAAGTAATTTTTAACATTTGCGGTTTAAATAAATTTAACATACTACACTATGGAAGCATTTTTGTCTTGTCCCCCTTTATATGGTTCATCATTGTTGTCCTGATGGGGAGGATTTGTCCAGTTTGAGGGTCTCCCTCACCCAACCTTTATGTGAGATCTATACTTACCTCTGGTGAGTAGGCAATTAATTTATTGGTGGTGGACAACAGCACAAGATCACGGCATATTCTGGGCAGGATATTGAGAAGTAATACAAGATCATATTGCACATTTGAATCACGTTGGGGATTAAGGACATTACATATAAATATCAATTTTACTTCTTTTGAAGCACTTTATGCGTTATTCGCATTTTAATTTATTGCAAATCTAATTGTTCACAGTTTTATAATATTGGCACTTTTTATAATTATTGGCACTTTTTGCACTGATTGCACTTAATTATCTTTTGACTGTTATTAATGAATTGGTTGCAATTTATCAGGTATGATGTATTTGAATATGAAGCGTGGTTTGTCAAGGATCGATTAATCAAACACATTGATCGGTTCTTTGATATCACATCTACACATGTGATCTGAGTGCAGTGTGATTTCAGCCCATTCATTTTCAGCCCAATCGTTTTGAATGGGCTGAAATCACGCTGAACCGCCCTAAAAGTAGTGCATGCACTACTTTAAAAAAACACACACATCAATCAGATTGTACACTACTGTACCATAAAATCCAGTGCAGGCAAATGCATTGTTCTTGTGACCTGCGTTTTTGGTGTCATTAAGTTAACTGCAGTGGGTTTTGAACGCGGAGCGGGAAATGTTCACAGAATGCAAGTTTCCCACTCCATGTTCTGGTGTGAACTGGCCCTTAGACAGCTCAGGTCACAGACGCAATGTGCAGATGGGAGCAGCTCCCTACCTTGTGATCAATGTGATGACCAATCACAGTGATCACAAATGTAAAACACCTCCTCTGTTTACATCTGAGAAACCACCCCTTTTTATCACAAAGGTAGAAGGAGAGCAAGTGAGGATTTGTGAATGAGGATTTTTGTGAATCAGGGGATTAGCAGCAGCAAATCCATGGCGAGGGGTTGTAATTGATTGTGGGATCATTTTTTTTTCTTCCTTCACCCCCTTCTCTCCTGTTTATCTTCATGTTGTCTCTATGTGAAGTGTCTATTAACTCTTTCAACTCCCTTATAACCCGCATATTACATCCTAATCTCCATCCTCCCACTGTATATGACATGTAAATTAACCCCTTGATTGCCTCCCACCTCTGTGTATGACTTGTTTATTACCAATGTGCTATATCTAGTACACATTTACAAAGCTCCATGTTTTAACAGCTTTAATACCAGCATGCTTATTCATTTCCATGAAATTGTGGCAAAAATTTAAATCATCTTGCTGTGTACACTTTCCAAAAAGAGGGTGATTTGCAGGGTTTTTTTATTTGTTATGTTGTATAAAAGAAAGTTCTTTCTTAAAAATTGTTGGCCCTTTTTCCTTTATATAGTAAAAATAAAACAAATAAAAATCTTATGGCTATGAAATATCACCAAAAGAAAGCGAAACATTGTATACATTGTGGTTTAGCAGTCCGCAGACATAGTGGCTTCATTCAGTGATTAAAGCGGAGTTCCACCCAAAAGTGGAACTTCCGCTCATCTGGTTCCCCCCCCCCCCTCTCCGATGCCACATTTGGCACCTTTCAGGGGGGAGAGGGGAATGGGTACCTTTTTTTGACAGGTACCCTTCCCCACTTCCGGGAGACAGCACTGTGGCGCCGTCCCTCGGAAGTTTGGCCCTCCTCCTTCTTCCTCTGCCACGGGGCCAATTAGAAAGCGCAGCGCGCTTCGCACATGCGCAGTAGGGAACCAGCTGTGAAGCTGAAAGGCTTCACTGCTGGGTTCCCATGCCCTGAATGGCGATGGAAGCCCCAGAGAGCCGATACGAAAATTGGCTTCGGGTGCCGACATCATGGGCTCCCTGGACAGGTAAGTTCTAATATTTAAAAGTCAGCAACTACAGTATTTTAATTTTTTCTGGGAGGCGGAACTCCTCTTTAACCACTCCCCTTAACTAGCAGACTGAAGAAAGGAAAAAAAAATCTATTTAAAAATTAACAGAAAAAGGTGTTTTAAAAAGCTGCTAGCAAAGACTCCAAAGAGAAAACAACTACAAACACAAGCAATCATCAGCAGTCAAAAGGAAAACTGTTTTTTACTCTCCATTCAAACTTCCCACTCTTCAGCTTCCAGCTAGTAAAATGTAGCAAACAATTACTATGTAACTGTTTTCTTTTTCAGACCTATTGTTCTTCATTTTCACCTGGTAATCCTGCAAACAACACACTTCTTCTCCATTCGTGGCTATGTTTTTTTTCTACAGTGGAAGTAGCCATAGTTGTCACACAAACTGGAGAAGTATGACCAAAGTTCTTTTGGCTATACTTCTCATGTGGGTCACAGAAGTTCACTTAGTTCTGCATTCCTGTGCCCTACACTTAGCCGACAGAGGGATACAGTCTGCTGTCAGCTGACGTCACCCAGCCAGTCCAAATTCTGGAGGGATCCTGACTTTAATGTTGGGATCCACCCAGATGCCTGACCGGCAGCTTGCTCAGCCTCTCAGAACACCACTGAGAGCCTGAGCCAGCCACTCCCGTCCCCTCCATAGCCCAGCGCTCCAGTGAGCACTGGAGGGGCAGAGAAAAGAGCTGGTGACTGACAGTCATCACTCTTTGCTCAAGACCAGAAACTGAGCAATCGGATGCTGCAGCTATCTAGGTGAGTATGTATGTTTGTTATTTTGAATTTCCATACTTCTCTTTTAAAATAGGTCTACAATGGTGTCACAATGCCATATTCGCAAGACTTCAGTGGGGCCCGGAAGGGGGAGGGGGGTTGTAAGAGGGCCCCATTTAGGAAGCTGCTGAGGCAATGAAAATTCAATATTATTTGTGTGTCAAGATAACACATATCCATCACTTTATTATTAAGGATTGCGAATAAGAAGTTTACATACCCTTTTTAACCACTTGCCAACTGCCTACCACATTTATACTGTTGCAAGTCAGTCCTATTGCGCGAAACAACATACTTGTACATCATTTCCTACAATAGACACGGGGGGGGGGGGGCCACTGGCAGCACGAACGGGTGCTGATTGGACACAGGGGATGCCAATCAGCAGATCCGGTGGACCTGATGTCCTCTGGCCACCTGTGATCATTTCCATGGAGGAGGCAGAACGGCGATCTGCCTATGTAACAAGGCAGATCGCCATTCTGACAGGGGAGAAGATAAAGATCTTGTGTTCCTACTAAGCAAGAACACCAATCTCTGTCTTCACCCAGTCACCCAGACAGAGCATCCCCCACACAGTCAGCAAGCTCCATCTGGGGCAAACAGTTAACCTTTTGATCGCCCCTGATGTTAACCCCTTCCCTGCCAGTGTCATTAGCACAGTAACAGTGCATATTTTTAGCACTGATTACTGTAATGATGTCACTGGTTTCCAAAAAGTGTCAGTTAGGTGTCCGATTTGTCCACGATGTGTGGGATACTCCTTGAACTAAACTAGGCTCATTAAAAGGAGACACTTGAACAATACTGTAAATGCTGACTTGACACTGGCCGGATGCCTGTTAACGCTGACTTGACTTGCGAGTGCTTTTCACTAAAGAAGTCCTCTTTTAGGCTCCCCTAAGCACTCTTGCTGAGGTAGCTACTTGAATACACTGCTGCACTGCTTAACACTTCAGGGCCCAAACCGGCGCCCTCTTTCTCTCACTAATCTTCAGGGTTTAACAACTTGGCACAGCCTTTATCAATCTCAACTAGTGGTTAGCTGGCTTCTGGATCCCTTTGATCTTCGGAAGTGGCCCCCTCTCTTAGGCAGATCCCTTGGCAGTTTTGAGTACTCAAAACACTGTTTTTCCTGGAAACTTCTGCCCAGCAGCGTCACTCGGTCCACAGCATTCTGGATCCTTCCTGCAGCCCAGCTTAACCTCCGGTCTTCTAGGCCGACTGCCCAGGACACCCTCACTTGCTCTGACAGGAGGAGAGACAGCCGTCACCCTCCTCCTGTTACTCTGCTTCCCGCCAAAGACGCCCTGTCACATGCTCCCCTCAGACTTATATCTCATCCCAGGCAAACTCCGCCCCCTGCGGCAGCTATAATCCCTGGTGTGCCATTTCCCAGGTTTCCTCCACTGTCCAACAAGAACTCTCATTGGATACAGTGGGGAGACTCCCCAGACTCAACAGATCACACCTGGAAACATGTGACAGTCTAACTAAACGATCAGGCCCCCCTGATAAGCAGACAGGGCCACATATATGCTTTTCTCTAGCACCTACCTAGGAGGGTGCTACATCGATAAAGAAATTTGATTTTTACTTTTTTTAATGGATGTGTTTTATAGCAGAAAGTAAAAAAATATTGTTTTTTATTTTCTTCAAAATTATCGCTCATTTTTTTTTTTTTTTTTTTAGAGCCCATAAAATGCAGATGTGATCAAATACCACCCAAAGAAAGCTCTATATGTGGGAAAAAGGAAAAAAGGGCATAAATTGTATTTGGGTACAGCGGCGCATGACCGCGCAATTGTCAGTTAAAATAACGCAGTGCCGTATAGCAAAAAATGGCCTGGTTAAGGAAGTGAAACCTTCTGGGGCTGAAGTGGTTAAACTGTCTGCCTATAGTTCTGCTGTAAGAGTAAAGGTATTAAAACATAGGTGAGGACTGGCCTGTAATGGCACTTTTCCACTGCAAGTACCGGCTCGGCTCCACTCAGCACTGCTTGGCCCAGCTCGGCTCAGTTTTCTTTTCCACTGCGTGATACGAGTCGGCACCTTTCAGCACTGTATAGGCTCTACTCAGCTTGGTTTGCTTTTCCACTGTTGTAGTACTTAGTAGTAAGTGGGTGGGATTATAACGATTCTCTGACCAATCAGTGGCTAGTAGTGACAAACAATCAATGCTGCATGCAAAGGATTGTGACATATGGTATCGGTACGGCCTTCTTGGAACCACAAACGAGGTGGTACTGTTTAAGCGAGCCGTACCGACGCTGTACCATGTAGTGGAAAAGCGCCGCTGTACCAAACCGTACCCAACCGTTCTAACACCTACCATGCGGTACCATGCAGTGGAAAAGCGCCAAACCGAGCCAAACCGATCCGTACCATGCAGTGGAAAAGCGCCATTAGAGAACTAAGGGATGCCCACTGGATTGTTAACAATTCAAAACAAACCAGCTGGAAACTGACATTGAGTAGTGGTAGTAATAACTCCAATAACCAAATGACTTTCCACTGTAGCAGAATCAGATGGGCAGGCAAACTGCCCAAATCTAATCATTTTGTTTGCTTGTTTATTAAAAAAGCTCACTGGGCCCCAATACAACTTTACAAAGGTGACGCCAGATGTGTTGCTATGCTCTAGCACCTTCTAATGTGATGGCCATCCATAGCAGATTGATCTCCTGCCTGATGGTTCTTGCAGTGTTCTGGCAATGAGTTCACTCAGTAGAGCCAAAGCCATCTAAGTAATACAGAGTGCAAAATATCTTTATACAATTTACTCGAGAAAACTATATAGAGTGAGGCATGCAAACTAACAGTCTAAGGAAAGTATTTTGAGTTTACATACTGTCCATTATAAATGTTATAGGTGAAAAATGGACATAGGTGCACATATTTATAAATTCACATTTTTCTGAACTGCACACCACAGATAACAACTGCAGTGGGATTAATGAACTGCAATTAAAAGAATCGCAATCTTTGTTTTCTTTCACTTGTATTATTGTCAAGTCAAAAACTGACAAATGGATTGTTCTTAATCTTATTCCAGCACTAAAAAAGAAAATCTCGTCTGATCTGCAGTGCTAATTACATCTGCCTTGCTACAATTCCCAGGCTTTTCTGCTTTCTGTAAACAATCAAAAACCTTTTTTTTTTTAGTTCCCACTGTTTTCCATTGTGCCTCGGGACACTTATTTACTTTAAACATTATACTGCTTCATATAAAACTAAACCAAAGCATTGAATTGGATCAAGGAAGCAGAATACAATATCCAGAAGCACTTTTCACTATGGTCTTGAAAAATCTCAGCATCGTACCGCTTTTTGGATTCAGATAATGCAGATTTTAGCAGTTGACTTTTAATCCCTTTAAAGGGACCCAAAATCATTACTGCTGTGAAAGGTGTTCATGGAGATTTAACTTAAGAAAAAGGAGCCTTCGGCCAAATGTGTGAACTTCCTGGACTTCAGTCATCAACAACGAAACCAGACATTTCCACACTTCTTCTGGAAAGCCACAGACCAGGCAATCCTCCCAGAAATTTGAAGGCTGAACTTTCTTCTACTTAACAAGCCATCATTATAATAACCAGGCAATGGAGAGATCTTATCTGGTAGAAAGTACATTAAAGAACACAACACCTCAGCTACAAAATACAACATGGACCAGAACTTCCTGCAGCTATTGTAGTAAGAATATGTGACTCTTTATGTAAATGCCATTAATAGCCTTTTTCTGCCAAGTAAACTTTATTTTACACACATCTTTGGCATGCATCACCTTGTTATATAATGAGAACTTTAAGTGGACCCTTACCCTCCTGAGGAAGATCCCACCTCTCCATGCCTCCTCCCTTTCTCTGCAGTAACAGGAAATTATTTTTCTTTTGTTTACGTCTTTTTTTAAACTGAAAGTCCACCCCGCCTCCCCATGCACATAACTCACCTAAAGCGAATGATGTGCACACTTCCCGCTGTGCCTCATGGGATATGTACGTCACATATCCCAGGAGGCATAGCCTATTATTGAAGAATAGGAGTAGGGGGCGGGGCTATCAGCATGTCAAAGAGAGGCCCGTCTGCTGAACCCTGAAGAGCCGGCAGGCCTGTCGGTGATGCCACAGAGAAGACGGCAGCGAGGGATCTAGCTGTGGTTTGGCATGAAATTATCTCAACGGGTCAATGCAGGATCCACTGGGTAAGTGAGTATCTGAAATGTGCAAGAGACCACCATCAGGTAAGCCGGGTAAAAAAAATTGGGGAGGTCAGCCGGAATTTCCTTTTAAAGTGATTAAATTACTAATGCAGCAAAATATTTTCACTTAAAGCAGCAATAAACTCAAAAACAAACATTTAATACATTCCAGCTTGCCAATTCGGATGTGGTGATATCCCCAGCAGTGATACATGTCCCAGGCGACCTCGGAGTGAAGAAAACATTCCGCCACATCTAGGATCTGATGACTAAGAAATTCTGCCAACCTACAGTATAAACTGACTTGTCTGAAGAAATTTGAAAGGATTTTGTTACCTTGGATGGATGAATAGCAGCATTACCAGCCTTCCCCTTTGGTTAGGTGTCTGTCTTCTCCCCCTCCCCCTCTTTTCCTTCTTTTGTGTCCTCTATGCACAGGTGTTTTGTTAAATGGTTGTACATGCCATGTATGCAAATAAAGAAATCCTTAAGAAAATTGTGCCTACTGATTGTTTATTTAGGGAATTCTGAATGTGGACAAGGCTGGAAAGAGTGCTCTTTGGCCCAAGATATAGTTAGGTCCACATCTTGAAGGGCCATGTGGTTTCTTGTGCTATCCTGATGATTGATGTAAGCCATGGCTATGGAGTTCTTCAACTGAACCCTTGACAGTCGCCCCTGAAGCTGGTTAATCCAATTCAACTGGTATAGGTGAATGACCCTTAGTTTGATTGTTGATAGAAAGTCCAAGCTCCCTCAGTGACCACATCCCTTGTGCTAATTCTGCCCCTAGGACACTTCATCAGCCTGCAGGCTGCCAGCCATCATGACAACTGTCCAGGTTAACAGGAGATGGCTTCCTTGATTCAAGGGCTGGCCAGCCACCAGTTCAGAAATATCCTAACCTTTGGATATTGGCACAGGGACCCGTCCAGAGAGGGAGCGTGTCCCATGCAGTCAACACAATGAACTGCAAAGGTCTGAAATGAAAGTGGGAAAACATCATTGTCTCAAATGGGGTCCACTACCTTCATGCAAAATTGGACCACAGGAAGCTTTTTGGAGTGCAGGGTCCAGATATGAGCTCAGAGGGTCAATACTCATTGTCAGTGAGAAAATGAGTGAAAAACACCTGGGCTTGGGACATGTTTGAAGACTAGGGGTACTCAAAGCTGTGGGTTGAACACAAACTTCTGTAGATTGAGAATCTACCTGAAGCTCTAAAGTGTCTTTATTGCTCACCGCACATTGGCCTTTTCCAGATATTCAATAATTCACTTTGGTGAATACCTGAGGGACATTGGATAGTCTAAAGTGATATGCCACAAAATGGAAATGCTGCTTGCTCACTGCAAATCACAGGAACTGCTGACGAGGAAAAATGGGGATATGTAAATGCGTATCCTTGATCAATTCTTGAATATATCAATACTAGAAACTCTTGCAGCACTAGAAAACAACTTGTTTCAGCAATGCAATTAATGACCAGTCCAATTAAATTTGGAAATTTTGGACCTGCAAAAAAGGTGCTGAGAACCTCTATGAGGCAAACGTCACCACTGGGCTTTGCAACCAAAAACAGGTTTACATAAAAGCTGCAAAACCATTCCCCAGAGGCAACTGGTAAATCACTACTGAAAAGTTAAGTTGCAGCAAGGCAGTCTGAAGTGTCCGTAATCTTGTCGGTGATACGGGCGGATTGGAGGGCAGAAAGCGGGGAGTTGATAGACTTGGGCACATTTAGCTTTCTTCTTACTTGGTAAGAAAGTTCTCTTTCCGCCCATGACTTTCTGAATAAAAGTGTTTAATTACAAAGGGTTATTCTCTGCCAAACGGAATCCTGTCTAAGCATTTCTTACAAAGTGTTTCTCAGACCAATTACGCATTTAAAGGATCCTGTGCAGCTGTACTGACATAAGCAATAGGTGAGAATTTTAATGCAGGAAATCCACCAAACCGTCTACACAGTAGCACATGGCTATTGGGATATGTTCCTGTTTTGGAACACTGAGGAATTTGTCAAAATTGATCTGAGGTTTTGAGTCATGTGATTGGTTCAGACTGCCAGAGGTTGGCAAACAGATACCACTAATGGTTGCATCGCTGAACTCAGCAAAGCAAAAAGAATACCTCAAATATTTTGTCCACTAGGTCCTTGAAGACTGGGACATCCTCAATTGGACCATAAGGGATTCGTTGAGGTATTAGTCAGATCCACCAAAGGCACTTTCCAATTCTTGCTTCAGGCCGACTCCACTGGGTACAACAGTGCAAACCTCCTGGAAGGTTCTGGTTTGGCCAGCCCTTGTACAACATATCCTGTACTAATGGGTGAACTTGAAAGGACCAAGTAGGTTTCTTAGAATTGGAAAGGAAAACTATGCTGGTGACCATACATAAAGAAGGGAGGGACAGTTCTAGCTTGAAACAGGAGCGCACTTCATCCATTAAAATTTGAATGGTTTCTTTCACCTTGGAGAAATAGAGGGTGACTGCCCATTCTTCTTGAAGGAGTTCTCTGACATTCCTCATCTTCCTCCCTCTCTTCATCTTCTTCAAGAAGCAACGCTGCCATGATGTATGAGTGGGACAATGACTCACCAGGGAACAGTGACTAGTGGTGCTTAGGCCTTGTCTGTCCCGTGGTCTATATTAGCACAGAGACTCTCTCCTTCAGATCTACCATGAAGGCTAAAAATGTCTCTTGAGTCCAAAAGGAGGAGTGAGGAGCACCCAATAAGATAAAGGGAAACTCTGAGGTCTGAAGGCTGAGGTCCAAAGACCCAGGTCCAGTGTTTTGAGAGGAAACTTAAATAATCTCATCATAGGCCTGTGCACAGTGTGTGCTGGTCTGACCTCCTCATCCCAGTCCCTTTCTGTCTGAAGGAAGCCATGGGAGTTAAAGGATTCCCTGAGGGGTACTCACAACCTAATTCAGTGCATAGACTGTTGCTGTGGAGCAGAAGTGGTGAAATGAAGGCTGTTGCAGAGAATTGGGCCACGATCTGAAGCAGGAAAGCTGACAAAACTGCAAGGTGCTTGCCTGTAGCAAAACAATATGCTCAGGATGGTGCCCAAAGTAAGAGGGAGGGGTGCATACATCTTACAGAAGATTATGCAGACAGAATTGGTCATTGTGCACCTGAATGTGTTTCAGGACTTGCTCCAAAATCTCTTTAACATGCAGAAACAGACATATGCTATGCTCATGGCTGCAACAAACCATTTAAAGTGGCACACACTAGGCCAGGCATGTCCAACCTGCGGCCCGGGGGCCGCATGCAGCCCGGGGGCCGCATGCAGCCCGGAACCGCAGGCAATGCGGCCCACTGCCCCCTGACAATTTTGTTTTTGCTAGGGAGGAAGGAAGTCAGGTTGGGGGCACGGCCACAGCGGCTTCCAACTAATGGTAGGCAGAGGCTGCCTCGGAGTGGGGGGGGGGGGAGGGGAGCATGTGCAGTGTTTCTGACTCCTACCGCCATGACCACTTCAATTCACTGAAGTAGTGGGGGGGTTTGACCAACGCTTTGGAGTGATGAAACAATGTACAGGTATAACAGCTGCCACCAATCAACCCCTAATAAATAGGAGCCAAAAAATTAGTAAGATAAGAAGAAAGGCTGGAATCGGCACTACCTGGTATATGTAGAGACCAAGATCCTACAAAGTGATCTTATTATAAAACCATGTAAATGATAATGCACAAGTGTAAATCAATAAATAATAATATAGTGCAGAATGAAGTGCAAGTGCAATGTGCAAAATAGCAGAGACAAACTCTGGACTACAAGAGTGTAAGCCCAGAAAGTGCTTTAAGTGCTGACAAAAGATTTAAAAACTGATACAACAAAGTCCAGATAAATAATTTATTTGTAAGGTGCTGGTAGTAAAATATCCAAAATGTGAATCAGGATCTGAGTAACCTGAGTGACAGTATAAATTAAATAATCAGTGACGGTATAAATATAAATAAATTGTAGTGAGGGGGAAATCCCCTATACAAGATGTACTGGGATCAATGCCCGTGACAGTGAAAAAAAGAATGGTTAAATAAAGGTGAGGATAGTGGACTCAGGTGCCTATACCTGTAGTGCCCACTAGGTGTAGCACTCTTATTATTTTAACCTTAAAATCACAACTCAATCTTAGAGGGTGGATAGGATTCCAAGATGGTATATGGGGTCCTGATCTGTGATAATGAGCCGGGTTCAAGAGGATCCTCACGGACAAGCGGGTCCAATCTAGGTGCTCAAACACAGATAAACCCCATGGTGTAGTATGTACAGTTGCATACAAAGGCAAGTAGTAGCAACTCATAATTCAGGCTGATCGATTTCAGTAGGATGAATGCAGCGCTGGAGTGCTTTCGTGTTCCAAGGCTACGAGCTGCAGACCGGGCGTGACGTTGACGTAGGTAACTGCCCTACGCGTTTCTTTATTGGACGTCTACTGGAGCAGGGTCCTCTCAGGTGTCAAAGCAGCCAGGTTAAGAAGGAATTTATCCATATGATAAATCAAGCATAGTTTTCAATCTTCCAGCAGAATCAGAACCATAAGTGAAGAAACCTGCTCTTAGTAGAAAGAGGATTTCCATCAACTAAAGGCACTAGAAAAAACTAGGACTGCTGGGAGTGGGAGGGGTTATATGGGCTGTATTAACAGCTTTGTTTGTCAGTGTCCTAACCTAAAGGTGTTAGCATATAACCAATGGTCAACATTTAAAGAAGCCTGTGCCCTATAATATATGATTCAGAATAATTTTCTAGTCTGACATTTCAAAATTGGCTTGAACGTTAATTGATGCCTTTTCTCTTGATTTCATGGCCCTGGGAAACAAATTCGTACAGTAAGTCCACTACATACAAATGTTCAACTTGCGAACTTTCAAACATTCAAATCCAATTGTGGAAAGCTGGGTACACACACGCTTTTTTTTTAGTTCAACCCAACGGGCTGAACTAAAAAGAACTGACAGATCGCCGTACCAACACAAGCAATATTAGTGCAGCGATCTCCCCTACAGTGCTGTTGTGTTCTGGCAGGGGGACTCCCCCCACTAGAACTCACTGATCAGTGCTCACAGCCTTTGTCTGCCAGCGATGATCTTTGTTGGACATACGAACAGGGCTGGACTGGCCTACCGGGATTACCGGTAGGCCGGCAAGTCCCCCCGGCCAGGGGCTGCTAACATCTGAAAAAAAAATGGTCGTGGCCGCCCCGACATACGCACAGTGCATGCGCCGCCACCGCTTGGGAAAGCCCGTACACATTTGGCTATTCCCATGCAGACGGCGCATGCACGGTTACGTGTTGGCGCCAGACGGCCCCATTTTTAAATGTAAGGCGCCTTTTGTCCAAAAGGTAAGCAAGACTTCTCCTCAGGAGATGCAGTGCTGCGGGCATGGTACAGGAGATTCTCCTGTACCATGCCCGCAGCACTGCATCTCCTGCACTATGCCTGCAGCCCTGCATCTCCTGTACCATGTCCACAGCCCTGCATCTCCTGTATAACGTCCACAGCCCCTGCACCATGCCGGCAACCCAGCATCTCCTGTACTATGCCCACAGCCCTGCATCTTCTGTTCCATGTCTGCAGCCCCTGCACCATGCCTGCAGCCCCTGCATCTGCTGCACCATATCCACAGCCCCTGCATCTCCTGCACCATGCCCTCAGCCTCTGCATCTTCTGCACCATGTCCGCAGCCCCTACATCTCCTGCACCATGTCAACAGCCCCTGCATCTCCTTCACCATGTCCGCAGCCCCTGCATCTCCTGCACCATGTCTGCAGCCCCTACATCTCCTGTACCATGTCTGCAGCCCCTGCATCTCCTGTACCATGCCCGCAGCCCCTGCATCTCCTGCACCATGCCCGCAGCCCCTGCATCTCTTGTACCATGTCCGCATCTCCTGCACCATGCCTGCAGCCCTTGCATCTCCTGCACCATGCCTGCAGCCCCTGCATCTCTTGTACCATGTCCGCAACCCCTGCATCTCCAGTACCATGTCCGCAACCCCTGCATCTCCAGTACCATGTCCGCAGCCCCTGCATCTCCTGTACCAACTCAGCAGCCCCTGCATCTCCAGTACCATGTCCGCAGCCCCTGCATCTCCTGTACCATGTCCGCAGCCCCTGCATCTCCTGCACCATGTCCGCAACCCCTGCATCTCCTGCACCATGCCCGCAGCCCCTGCATCTCCTGTACCATGTCCGCAGCCTCTGACATCTCCTGTACCATGTCCGCAGCCTCTGACATCTCCTGTACCATGTCCGCAGCCTCTGACATCTCCTGTACCATGCCCGCAGCCCCTGCATCTCTTGTACCATGTCCGCAGCCCCTGTATCTCCTGTACCATGTCCGCAGCCCCTGCATCTCCAGTACCATGTCCGCAGCCCCTGCATCTCATGTACCAGGTCCGCAGCCCCTGCATCTCCTGTACCATGTCTGCAGCCCCTGCATCTCCTGCACCATGCCCGCAGCCCCTGCATCTCCTGTACCATGTCCGCAGCCTGTGACATCTCCTGTACCATGTCCGCAGCCTCTGACATCTCCTGTACCATGTCCGCAGCCCCTGCATCTCCTGTACCATGTCCGCAGCCTCTGACATCTCCTGTACCATGTCCGCACTTTTACCATTTTTAACCAGAATTTGCTCTTATATCTAAAGCCCTGTATGCTTTCATATCTGTCTTATCCATATATAATACACTCTTCAAATGTGCTTTAAAATGCATGGTTTTCCCTTTTATGAACAACAGCTATGCTGTTGGGTCGGTATAATAATGCTATGGGGCTGGTATGAAATTATTTCCAGGGCTGAATTTTATTCCCAGTCCAGCCCTGCTTACGAACAAGTTGGACTTATGAACGAGCGCCTGGAACAGAACTCGTTCAAAGGTAGGGGACTTACAGTTTGTTCTGTAGATAAGTACTTAAATTTTATGAATATGCAAATCCAATATTTGATCAATTAAGACACTGGCACCTGTCACAATCTTCTTGCAGAACTGGCCAATGGAGGAAAGTGGACACCTTCTTTATTTGGCTCTGTATGGAAAGTCCTAGGTTGACTGTATAGGTTTTAATCTGATGTGCAATATTCTTGAGATCTACCAATAACTATGGATCAGAAGGGCTTAACTTAAATAGAATTTGATTGTTCAGGTCGTCCTTCAGATTTCATAGTTTGGATAAACATAAAGTGGATTATAAATAAATATCTTTTTTACTATGTTGTGAATCTATTTGATTATAAATTATATTGGCTAAAATATCGACTTTCTTAGCAAAATCCTTGTAAACATAGGATGTGTTGTGAGAATGATCTTTCTCTCCAGGACGAGCCATCTTCATTCCAGCATCATTCTGTCTATCTTCACACAATCTTCTAAAACATAATGCCTAACACAGATCAGCCCCCTTTATAGCCTTCCACATTGGGAATTTCTACAAAAATACAAGGTTACAGCTTAATCACTGGCAAGAGGAGACTGAGGAAATGCTTCCTTTTGTCTGCAGCAGACTGATGACAACATCATAGCCTAGGCAAAGTCACTGACTAGAGTTCAAAGATGGCTTTTTAATGATAAAAGGTAGAGCTTTTTTGAAAAAATATACCGGCACTGTATATTGTGATGTGTCAGGAATGTAGTCATTTAGACCTTTAATAAAAAAAAAAAAAAAAAAAAAAAGCTTTTCTTGCTCATGACTGAACATTTGATGTGAACACAGGCTCACTTCACTGCACTTCACCTCACTTCACACTTAAAAAAGTCCTCTGTAAACATTGGAAACTAAAGAGAGTTTGCTTGTTGGATCAAGTTTTGATCACCATCCTATGACTTTGGCTGGCTGAAATAGCCAAAGAAGGCAAAACAGAGCATTAAATAGTCCCACTGCATGAATACATTTCCCTAAATAACTTTGAATGCGACATACAATAGCAAGCTGTTGTACAGTGGAGGAAATGTACTGTATCTTTCCGTTTTTGATTACTAATTTGCATTCCTAGTCTACATTTGTATCCTGCTTAGCAGAAAGCTTGATTGAAATGTACTGTCTACTGTACATGATACAGCGGTGTCTCGTCTCTAGCATAAATAAGCAATCTCAAGTCTCATGGCAGTTCCTGATTAGAAAGTGTACAGGCCACCCATGATATCCACTGTAAAACGCTTCATCCATATCTGTGATTATTATGGTTATTCAAATTGGAGATATAAAGTGGTTGAATGAGGTCATACCACCCATGGCACTGCTAGGATAGCAGAAGACATGTTGATTGATAAAATCAGTCTCCACATTCTAGCACTTGTCTTGGATTACAGTAATAAAAAGTACACATTGTTGAATAGTGTTAGCATTCTACAGATCAGGAGACTGTTCACTTGTATACTTTTTTGCTTATGTTCATGTAGTCATGAGAAAAAAGTTTTGAGTTTTTTGTACATCCCCAGAACTTAGAGCACTTTACTCCAAACAACCTACACCAACCTCTTTGCTGATTACTTCCATGCTGTATCACCTAACGTTTTTGGTGGTGACCTCCTCTTTGTGTCCGGACAAATAACATATTCAGTGGTCAATATACAGGGACTTTACCATGAAGAACCCATGGCAACAATACTCACAACCTCTGACATATTTGGATCATCAGTAGCAGGGCTGCTGTTAGAAACCACAGGGCCCCATACAGCCAACCTGACAGCCCCCCCCCCCCCAAAGAAAAACACAGTTTACTAGGCTTCAGTTATGAATGAACACAGTGACTGATCGGTACCAATCACTCACTGTGTTCATTCAGGAAAGGAAGGGGTTGGTAACATATTTACCAGGCCTTTCTTCTGCTTTCCTTCCTGAAGGGTCTTATTGTGTGCTTTCAGCCCCCAGCGGGAAGGAGAGAAGGTAAGCCAGCAGTACTTCACGGGTGGGGGCACACAGAGGGGCCTAGAAAACAAAGGGAAACATATGGTGCACAGGTAGGGTGATGGGTGCACCAAGGGGGCAATTACTGTAACCAATCCCCTGTATGGCTCTCTCTGCAGCAGCTGAAAGCCAGCAGGAGGGAGAGGAGAAGAAACCGGCTTTCAGCTGCTGCAGAGAGAGCCGTACAGGGGATCAGTTCCAGTAATTTCCCCCTAGCTATGCCTATCACCTTCCTGATCCACAACCGATTCACCCAGCTGCCTGGGCCTCCCCGCTGACCTGGGTCCTTTACAAGAGTACTGGTGTTACCCCCTTATCCAAGGCCCTGATCAGTAACAGAAGCCCAGGAAGGGCTTAGTGTGCCCACCTGGTTATGCTCTTACCCAGAGACTGGGCCCGCACAAGGTACAGCAGCTGATCAGTTTCAGAGCAGTACCACTCCAGGCACTCCACCACATAGGCTCTCAATTACCATAGTGGAACTTTAAAGAGAGGCTATCATTCATCTTCTCATGGTCACAAATCCAAATGTTTCACGCATTTTTCTGTCTCTCATCTATCACTTATTAGTTTTCATGGTAGATTTAGGGTCTCTGTCAACAGGTTTCAATGAGTAAATGCAGAATGCTTTGATATTAGTTTGGAATTATTCAGAATACATTGCAGGAAAGTTTACCTGCAGTTGACTTGCATTAGCTGCTTTAACATTCCCACTAGCTTGTATTAGGAATGAGGTCTGAGTTTGCCCTTAGCACATGTTTGTGGCGCATCCCCGAGAATTGCAATGTTTGCAAACTGTAACATTTTGGATGAAAAAAAAAACTTTACAGGTTTGCAGCCGGAAAGAACAACGTACTGTATATTGCAGTGCATATCCTTTGTCCCGGGTCAGCTGAGTCACAAGAGCCAATCATTTTAAGGCATGGATAACCCAGCCCTCTTTTCATAAAAGGGGGGCTCATAGCAGCCATATAATCAGTGGCTACTGTGGTGTGATAGCGCTGGACTAAGAGATGTAAAACTTTTGATGGATTTGCCATTTATCAGTGATTCCTCCTTTAACCACTTAATGACCAGGCAATATTTTGCGATTTGGCACTGCGTTATTTTAACGCAAAATTGCGCGGTCGTACGACGCTGTACTCAAATACTATTGGTTTCCTTTTTTTCCCCACAAATAGAGCTTTCTTTTGGTGGTATTTGATCACCTCTGCGTTTTTTAGATTTTGCGCTATAAACAAAAAAAGAGCGACGATTTAACACAATATTTTTTACTTTCTGCTATAAAACATTCCCAATAAAAAAATGTAAAAATCGATTTTTTTTAATCCCAAAAAAGCGTACTTTAATTGGTTTGCGCAAAAGTTATAGTGTTATAGCGTTTACAAACTACGGGATAGAGTTTTGGACTTTTTTTTTTTTTATATTAGCAATGGCGGCAATCAGCGATTTTTAGCAGGACTGCAACATTTTGGCAGACAGATCGGACCCCTAACTGACATTTTTGACACTTTTTGGGGACCAGTGACATTAATACAGTAATCAGTGCTAAATAATATGCACTGTTACTGTATAAATGACACTGGCAGGGAAGGGGTTAACACTGGGGTTGATCAAAAGGGTTAATGTATGCCTAAATGTGATTACTGACTGCGGGGGGAGTTTCTGTGACAGGCACAGAGAGATCGGGGTTACAGCTTAGCTGAAACTCCTGAGCTCTCCCTGCCTGTGTGACAGAAACTCCCCCCACACACACGTATATCTATATATGTATACACACACACACACATATATATATATATATATATATATATATATATATATATATATATATATATACATACTTTAACTTATTTATAGTTATTTATTCAATTATAATTTATGATTTTGTGTTTCAAACTTTATCATACCGGAGATGTTATAAAGAAGAACGCACAGTAAAAAAAAAAAAAAAAATCATATGTAAATAGTTGGTTTGGGCTGCTCGTCCTTAAGAATTACATGCAAAATAATGGTACCGCTTTCAGCACCTAAAATCGGAAACAATCATACCTCCAGGGAGGTTAATGTACAAAATGGCTTTGAATTTATTGATTGCTGTCCCATATATATATATATATATATATATATATATATATATATATATATATATATATTGTAAACAACAGCCACGTGATCAGAATGTTCTTGTTTGACCTGTTGATTGATCACATACCTTTTTATGTAAACAGAGGGATGGCAAATTCCTTTGCTTACATAACAAGAATGTTGTGAAATTTCATTTAAATAGTTTAAATTCTAGCAAACCGAACCCTTTTAGCTTCATCCTCGGCTACCGGCCCTGGGACTTGTGTAGTGGAAGGTCCATTTACTCACCATGCTCAGGTGGCTATGCGGGTCCCTTTCATTCCATTTCTTACATCTCCCTGGGTTCCTGTACATACCCGGGAAAGATAAGTTCTTGTGCTTTCCTCCCTCAGCAGCTTCCTACATCATAGTGTATGATAATAATTGGGCATGGAGTTCACCAGAGCTTCACAGGTTGCCACTGGTGTCCTCTTCCACTCCTCCATGACGACATCACAGAGCCTGGTGGATGTTAGAGACCTTGCGCTCCTCCATCTTCCATTTGAGGATGCCCCACTGATGCTCAATAGGGTTTAGGGCTTGAGACATGCTTGACCAGTCCATCACCTTTACCCTCAGCTTCTTTAGCAAGGCAGGGCTTGTCTTGGAGTGTTGCCGGCACTGGGAAGCTACAGTTCATTGAGAGAACCATGAATGCCAACATGTACTGTGACATACTGAAGAAGAGCATGAACCCCTCCCTTCAGGAGACTGGGCCTTAGGGCAGCATTCCAACATGATATTGGCCCCAAACACACCTCCAAGACAACCACTGCCTTGCTAAAGAAGCCAAGGGTAAAGGTAATGGACTGGCCAAGCATGTCTCCAGACCTAAACTCTATTGAGCATTCGTGGGGCATCATGAAACGTAAGGTGGAGGAGCGCAAGGTCTCTAATGGCACTTTTCCACTGCATGGAACCGAACGGTTCGGCTCGCTTTTGTGCTTTTCCACTGCTGGTACCGCATGGTACGGTGTAGGAACGGTTCGGTACGGTACGGCGGCGCTTTTCCACTGCAGGGAACCGAACGGTACGGCTCTCAAAAACAGTACCTACTCGATGGTGGTTCCAAGAGGTACCATACCCGGTACCATATCCCACAATCCTTTGCATGCAGTCACTACTAGCCACTGATTGGTCAGAGAATCCCACCCACCCCGTTGTTATCCCACCCACTTAACTTTAGTACTACTTTGCTACTTTGCGGTACCAGCAGTGGAAAAGCAAACCAGGCCAAGCAGGGCCGAGTTGAGCCGAGCCGGTACTTGCAGTGGAAAAGTGCCATAACATCCACCAGCTCCGTGATGTTGTCATGGAGGAGTACAAGAGGACTCCTGGGGCAACCTGTGAAGCTCTGGTGAACTCCATGTCCAAGTGGGTTAAGGCAGTGCTGGAAAATAATGCTGGCCACACAAAATATGGACACTGTGGGCCCAATTTGGACATTTTCACTTAGGGGTATACTAACTTTTGTTGCCAGCGGTTTAGACATGAATGGCTGTGCGTTGAGTTATTTTGAGGGATCAGCAAATTTACACTGTTATACAAGCTGTACACTCACTACTCTACATTGTAGCAAAGTGTCATTTCTTCAGTGTTGTCACATGAAAAGTTATAATAAAATATTTACAAAAATGTGAGGGGTGTACTCACTTTTGTGAGATACTGTATATGTATGTATGTGTATGTATATATATATATATATATATATATATATATATATATATATATATATATCCACTTCAACACAGGGCCCTTTCACCCCCTTCCTGCCCAGGCCAATTTTCAGCTCTATCACACTTTGAATGACAATTGCGTGGTCATGCTACACTGTACCCATATGAAATTTTTATCATTTTTTTCACACAAATAGAGCTTTCGTTTGGTGGTATTTATTCACCACTGGGTTTTTTATTTCTTACTAAAAAAAATTGAAAAAGACTGAAAATTTGGAAAAAAAAAAAGATTTTTCAGTTTTCCTGTCAGTAAATTTTGAAATTAGGTAATTTTTCTCCTTCACTGATGCGCGCTGATGAGGCAGCACTGATGGGCACTGATAGGCTGCACTGATGGGCACTGATGAAGTGGCACTTGGTACTGATGAGGTGGAACTTATGGGCACTGATGAGGACTGATGAGGAGGTACTGATATGCCGCACTGATGGGCACTGATAGGTGGCACTGATGATCACTGATAGGCGACACTGATGAGAACAGATAGGTGTCACTGATGGGCACTGAAAGGTGGCACTGATGGGCACTGAGAGGTGGCACTGATGGGCACTGATAGGTGGCACTGATGGGCAGCACTGATTGGCACAGATGGGCGGCACTGATGGGCACAGATGAGCCGGCACTGATGGGCACTGACTGGCAATGATTGTGGGCACTGATTGTGGGCACTGATGGGCACTGTTTTTTTACTTTACTGTAATCAGGGCACTGATGATCAGTGCCCTGATTACCTGTCCTAGATCCCCCTTTGAGGAGGAGCCGCTGATTGGCTCTCCTCGCCACACACTCTGACAGTGTGAGGCGAGGAGAGCCGGTAAACGGCACTTCCTCATTTACATGTGACGGGCTGCGATTGGACACAGTCGATCACATGGGTAAAGAGCCAAGTCATTGGCTCTTTACCAAGATCATGGTCCCGCCATGTCCTAGGAACACGGGGCGGCCACGATCGCCGTACTGCGCAAGAGCGGCCGTTCTGGGGCGCCGTCATATGATGTCATCCCAGAACGAGAGCTGCACCGCTCTGCCGTCATATATATATATCCTAATGTATTTTCTATATTGATTAGTGAAGCTAAAAATGGAGATTGTGAGTTTGTTAAAAACATGTTTTTACCAATATGTTTGTCAGGGGAATACCACCATGGGTAATTGCCCCCATACCAATGTCTTGGTGCTATGATAAGGGTGATCTGGAAGCTATCATATCCGAGCACATATTGAACAGCCTGTTATGTGTGTGTGCTCTCCATAATTATAATCCATAATTATGTAACAAATAAATATGATTTGGAAATGTATCTCGAGTCGTCTGTAACTATTTATAAAGGTTTCCTGCAATATAAGGAACTTGTGGTAATAATCTCTATTCAGAGACCATACTGAATTTTGAGGCAGAGGTAGCCCAGCAAGTGATCTGAAGCCAGATGGGTGGCTTTCAACTGTCTGAACTGACCACAGACAGGCAGGCAGCTAGGCAGAAGTCTAATGGCATGTGGTTTCTCTGGAAGACACAGCTACTGTGGGGAGCACTTATGCAACTGCTACCAGAGTACCACAGTTGCAATGCTGTGGCTGTTTATTCTCAGGCCTGGGATCCCTTCAGCTGATTGCCTGTGTTACCGGAGCTACCCTGGATTTCACTGAGAGGGATGTTGTTCATAAGTGCAAGTAGCTGTCTGTGTTCAAAGTCGTGATGATGAAACACGTCAGGGCGTGATCACGCGGCTGCCTTTGGCTTCCGGCCATGTGTGTCCTATCCCTGATCACCACGAGCAGCTAGCAGAGGCGAGCAGTGTGATCGATAAACACTAACGGAGTAGTTTATGTTGTTATTCTGGATTTGTGCTTGTTTTTTGTAAGTGTATCTTAACCACTATACCACTGGAGGATTTTGCTGTCTTACGTCTGGGCCACTTTTTGCGATTCGGCACTGTGCGACTTTAACTGACAATTGTGCGGTCGTGCGATGCTTTACCCAAATGAAATTGACGTCCTTTTTTTCCCACAAACAGAGCTTTCTTTTGGTGGTATTTGATCACCTGTGCGATTTTTACTTTTTGCGCTATAAACAAAAAAAGAGAGTAAATTTTGAAAAAATAACAATATTTTTAACATTTTTTATATGAAATTCCCCCCCAAAAAATGTAAAAATCAAAATTTTTTTACATTTTTGGCCAATTTGTTTTCTGCTACCTATGTTTGGTAAAAAAAATCACAATAAGCGTATTTTGATTGGTTTGCGCAAAAGTTATTGCGTTTACTAACTAAGGGAAAGATTTATGTCATTTTTGGTGTTTTTTTTTTAACGAGTAATGGCGGCGATTTGCGATTTTTTTTTGCGGGACTGCGACATTGCGGCGGACAGATCGGACCCCTGACTGACATTTTTGACACTTTTGGGGGTACCAGTGACATTACTGCAGTAATCAGTGCTATAAATATGCACTGTTACTGTAAAAATGACACTGGCAGTGAAGGGGTTAATTTTATTGGAGAGGGAGGGGTTAATGTATGCCTGTTGTATGCCTGTGCTGAACCCTGCAATCTGACCCTGCTTGTCACTTCGGAGATCCGCCCGCTTGTGTTTACACAGGCGGGCGGATCTCCATACTCGATTCCCCGACGATAGGTCTACGTCGTCAGACCTACAAGAGCCACTTTGCCGCAGTAGTATCAACGTGAGCAGCGGTAAAGTGGTTAACAGGGGGGGATTTTTCTCTTGATAATACATTTTATACTGTATCACGCTATGAGTCCATTTGTTTTAATGTGGGTGTCAACGTGAGGAGGAGACCTATGAAGAGAGAAGATCCTTTCCCTATTTGCGCTGGACGGCAGTTCAAAGCATTTCATTTACAGTGTTCTGGTGAGTGTTGACTGCCAAAGATAGAGGTCTCACACGGTGTGGTGACGGGTCCAGTGGATTTGTCTGGATTTCACTCCTATTATTTTAGTGTTGAACTTTCACGGACACTCATATGGGACTATAAAGGACTCTTAAAGGCACAGGAGGTGGTTTCCTTCCAAAGAGCGCTGCTAATGCTGACAGTTTTCATGTGAAGAGTTTAGGCATTTTATTATATGACTGATGTTTTTGATAGCAGCTGCCAGAAGTGCCAAAATCGTATTGTAAGGGATTAGCTCGGTGGTAGGCGTATGGGTGACCCCTTGGGGGGTGCGTTTTCCCAGAGAGGTAGCCGACAAGTGCTTGCAAACAAACAGTGTGGTTTATTAAATGGTGTTTTCTTCACCAGGCTGTATGCAGCAAAACATCCAAAATAAAATAAAACAGAAAATAAATCCTTGCCTCTGTGGGCGGCTACCTTCTCACAACTGGAACCTGCCTAAGTGTCTGTCTCCAACCTACCGTCGGGCAGACTTCCTTGTCCTACAGCGGACACTCAATAGTCCTTTTATAATAGCCTCACAGGGCAACACAGTCCTTTTGTTTCTTTCACATCAACAGTTCGTCTTCTCACCTTTGAGACGTATTCACCCTTGGTTACCGTCCCGGGCACACATCACTCCGGGGGGTCTTCTCCCAGGCCCACACATCCTGTCGGGAGGCACACGCTGACTGTCCTCCTGCTCCCAGCCCACATGGCTTCAGGACACAGCTTCTGGAGGCAGCAAACAATAGGACTTTCTCTGAACAAATTATAGAGCCTTAACTCCCTCATTCTGAACAGGTGAAGGCCTTTCAACTTCCTGCTGGCTAGCTCTGTAGCCAACACCCTAAATTAATTAATGGACTTTCTAAATCAGGTGGAAATGTATCTCCTTCCTGTGACTACATTCCCAGATTTAGCTGACTTCCTGTCACATACCCCCCCCTCTTGTTTCAACCCTAGGGTTGGGACACATATTTCCAGGCACGCATGTGTCAGGCACTGCTGACTCACTGATAAGCCTCCTATTATCCTCAAGCTTCCGGATGAAACTGTTTTGTCATCTTCATTGACGGATTTCTCATAAATGCCACACAGTTTGTCTCTCATCTCATATACACATTCTTCAACTGCATTTTTGGCATCATTTTGCTCCTTCTCGTTTCTGTCATCTTCATTGACAGCTTTCTCATAAATGTCAGACAGCTTGTCCCTCATAACCGTCTGTCCAATCCACCATGGAGGACCGTGATCCATAGGCAACTCAATTGGGCTAGTCTTAATGTCTTCAACATTCTTAAGACGCCTCTCTCTGCAATCCATAAATGTTTTCCACAAAACTTTGAGAACCTTTGCTTCACTAAGCTTTGTTCCAAGTAGGGACTCTTGACATCCCTCTGTGACTTGAGTTGCCTCTCCATACATCTGTACACAATCATTGACTTTTTGTTGTAAAAGGGAATGATCTTCCTTCTTGAGCTTTGCTTGCTCTAAGATGCTGTGCAGAGGATTTTCCAATTGAGACAACAGGCTGTCACACATTTCTTCAAAGTGACCCCTGTTCCTTTTCCCAGAGATATCAATATCATTCACCAAACATTTCATATTCATAGGCAGATCTGAAGCATTTGCACTCATCAACTTCTTAAACTTTTCGCCCTCCTGAGCGAGTCGCAGTAAAGGCCTACTATTTGATTTGATATTCAGTTTATATTTCTTGCCAAACTCTTCACAGAAGAAGCCAACCAGAACATCATCAACTTTCCTTCCACCAACATAGGGGTCAAAGGCAACAACACAGTTGAACCCAGCGATCTGGGTGGTATCCATTATAGACCTCCTCTCTGCATCAGTGAAGAAGCATGGAACTGCAACACATTCTTTTACAGGTTTCTTCAATGCACTTTCTGCTGAACTATTTGACCGCTCAAGGTCACCTAGTTCTTTTTCTCTATCTGAATTCCACATGGAATGCATCTCAAGATCACGATCAAACTTCCACCCGTCTTTCACCA
This sequence comes from Pelophylax lessonae, assembly GCF_965119305.1. Taxonomy (NCBI): domain Eukaryota; kingdom Metazoa; phylum Chordata; class Amphibia; order Anura; family Ranidae; genus Pelophylax; species Pelophylax lessonae. Next base: position 383,784,976 of record NC_138772.1, read on the forward strand.
GTTCCATTTTGGAAACACTCCCTGAAAGGCACTTATTCATTTGCTTCACGTTTTCACCAACAGCCTTAGTTTTCTCCACTAGGTTTTCAGCCTGAACTGAGAAATCACCACATTTCTTACTCAGCTCCTTTGTTTGCTGAAGTTCTAATGATACATTTTCCAATGCTTGAAGTTTTTGAAGGAACGGTTTATTCCAAAGGGGTGATTCAAGCCACATGTCGTCACATTTCTGAGGCTCACTCAGGACAGACCCCAAAACACTGATCCTTTTAAAAACTGCATCAGGCACACTATCCCCTCTTTGGGACAGATCCTCTGTTGCCTGGAATTCCTCTTCCAGTTCCTGCAACGGAATCTTCATCTCTTCTACTTGCTGTTCTAAGGCTCGCTTAGACTTTTCTAGCTCCTGAACGCTTTTCACAACATCATCCTTGGAGCTGACCAATTCTTCCATTTCTGTACGCAGCTGTTTAACACTTTCTAGTTCAGCCTTACACTCTAGAGCTTCCTCCAAAGAGCGAGCCAAGAACAGGGCTTTGCTCTCGTTATCACGCACCTCCGTTTCTGCACGTGCGCGTTCTTCTGCATATTTTGCAGACACAGTCTTCTCTTCACCAAGCATCTGATCAAACTTCTTTTTCACATCTTCAACACACTGTAATGAACCAACGCTTTCTTCCATGCGTTTTTTCATATCCGCTATCTGAGCTTGCAATGTTGCGACTTGCTCTGATAGGTTTTTCTTTGCTTCCGCCTCCTCTTTTAATTGTTCCAGGAAGCCATTTTTCTCATCTTCCATTTGTTTGAGCTTTGTGCTAAAACTCAGCCTTTGACACCTCTCTTCCTGTAAGAGTTCCTGCGTGTCTTGCAGCTGCGATTCCAAGATAGAAAAATCTTCCGCAATTTCTCTAGATTTGCTGTCTGCTTGAGAAAGCTGATTTGTAACATTGTCCAACTCAACCTGCAGTCGGTTTGCCTTCTCTGACAGCTTAGCACACAATCGGTCACCTTCTGACACCTTGACTTGCGATTCCAGAAGCTGTGCCTCTACTTTTTCCCTCTTATGTTCACAATCTCCTTTTCCCTGCATAAGAGCCTTCACCTCATTGGCTAGCATCTGGGAATAAGAATGTAATTCTGCCACACAGGCTTCTTTCTCCTTTAACTGCTGCTGGACACGTTGGGCTTCCCCTTTCCAACTTTCACAGTCCGCACGCCATTCATTTACCACATTGCTCAAAGTAGTGAGCTCATACACAGTACTCAGTAATTTAGCCTCTCTTTCACTTTTCTCGTTGTCGCTGAGAGACAATGTCGTTTTCAGAGCGACATTCTGTTCCTGCGACTCCTGCAGGTCTATTTTTGTAGCTCCCAAAGACTGAAGACTTTTTTCCAGCTGATTACGCAACTCCAACATATCAGCCATACTTTGCTTCTGCAAAGTCTGAATTTCACTTTCCTTTTCCATGAGGATGGTATCTTTCTCCATTATAGTCTCTCTGCGTTTTTGCAACTCGACCAAAAGAAGAGCAGTGGATTCTTCCCACTGTAACACATGAGACTTGAGTAGTTCATTCATTTCCTGCAAGTTTCTATGCTCCATTTTAAGCAATTCCAAGGCTTGTTCCTTTTTTTCCATTTTCCGTTGCAAGGCATCCAACTCAGCCCTGCACACATACTCGGTTTCCTCCAAACCGATGGCCTCCATTGGCTGCTGGCGTCTCTGTTTCCAGCCTGCCATGCTCTCTTGATGAGCCTTTTGTTGAGCTGCAAAGCTCTGCTGAAAATCCGCATTTGCCTGCTGTTGAGCTGCATTTGCTTGCTGTTGAGCTGCATTTGATATAATCAGATGTTTCAACATCTCCTCCATTTTGAGTTTACTTTTCATCTGAGCACACTGCGTCTCCATAGCGGTTTCATCAGTGTTGCTAGGGACAACAACCTTCCTCTTTAGTAGACTCTCTTTAGGCATGGATGGGGCTGGTTCAGACGGCAACATCCCCTCCATCCATAGAATCCGGTCTCTCATTTCATCTATCTTTGCATTCTTCAGGCGTTTTGAACGCCCCATCTTCAATAACTCCACAAACAAATTTTTCACAGTCCAGCAAAAATTTTTCAGACCACTGTCTCTTTAACACATGTAGTTTTTCTCTCTCTCTTGCAAGATCTCTTTTCCTGCACACTCAGTTTGTGCAGTCACTTGCACCAGACACAACAAAGTTCATCAAATAATTTTGAGACCGCTGTCTCTTTAAAACACTTTTTTTTTTTCTGTCAGGATCTTCTCTCCTGCACACATAGATTGTGCAATCTCATGCACCAGATAAAGTTCATCAAACATTTGCACTTCCTTGCAGGGATCTCTGCTTATGCCCACTGCATACCTCCACCATATGTAAGGGATTAGCTCGGTGGTAGGCGTATGGGTGACCCCTTGGGGGGTGCGTTTTCCCAGAGAGGTAGCCGACAAGTGCTTGCAAACAAACAGTGTGGTTTATTAAATGGTGTTTTCTTCACCAGGCTGTATGCAGCAAAACATCCAAAATAAAATAAAACAGAAAATAAATCCTTGCCTCTGTGGGCGGCTACCTTCTCACAACTGGAACCTGCCTAAGTGTCTGTCTCCAACCTACCGTCGGGCAGACTTCCTTGTCCTACAGCGGACACTCAATAGTCCTTTTATAATAGCCTCACAGGGCAACACAGTCCTTTTGTTTCTTTCACATCAACAGTTCGTCTTCTCACCTTTGAGACGTATTCACCCTTGGTTACCGTCCCGGGCACACATCACTCCGGGGGGTCTTCTCCCAGGCCCACACATCCTGTCGGGAGGCACACGCTGACTGTCCTCCTGCTCCCAGCCCACATGGCTTCAGGATGCAGCTTCTGGAGGCAGCAAACAATAGGACTTTCTCTGAACAAATTATAGAGCCTTAACTCCCTCATTCTGAACAGGTGAAGGCCTTTCAACTTCCTGCTGGCTAGCTCTGTAGCCAACACCCTAAATTAATTAATGGACTTTCTAAATCAGGTGGAAATGTATCTCCTTCCTGTGACTACATTCCCAGATTTAGCTGACTTCCTGTCACAGTATGTATGTAACATTTATCAATTGTACAAGTGGTCTTTGCATGATAGTTAATTGTGTTGCAATTGCATTCTTATTGGCACTGGGGGAAAGGAATTGGTGGTTTTGAACTGTGCTAATTGCTTTTGTTGATTTGTACAGAGATAAAAAAAAAAAGTCATACAAAAACAGTGAACATGTTTCGGGGCAACAACCCCCCCCCCCCTTTTTTTTCTCAGGACTCAATCAACCTGGATGAAAATAGTGACTTCACAGATACAGTGGGGATTGAAAGTTTGGGCACCCCAGGTAAAAATTTGTATTAATGTACATTAAGAAGCAAAGGAAAGATGGAAAAATCTCCAAAAGGCATCACATTACAGATTAGACATTCTTATAATATGTCAACAAAAGTTTTTATTTCCATCATTTACACTTTCAAAATAACAGAAAACAAAAAAATGGCATCTGCAAAAGTTTGGGCACCCTGCAGAGTTAATATCTTGTACTGCCCCCTTTGGCAAGTATCACAGCTTGTAAACGCTTTTTGTAGCCAGCCAAGAGTCTTTCAATTCTTGTTTGAGGTATCTTTGCCCATTCTTCCTTACAAAAGTCTTCCAGTTCTATGAGATTTCTGGGCTGTCTGTCACGCACTGCTCTTTTAAGGTCTATCCATAGATTTTCAATTATGTTGAGGTCAGGAGATTGTGAAGGCCATGGCAAGACCTTCAGTTTACGCCTCTTGATGTAATCCCCCATGGATTTAGAGGTGTGTTTAGGATCATTATCCCTTTGTAGAAGCCATCCTCTCTTTAACTTCAGCTTTTTCACAGATGGCATCAAGTTACCATCCAAAATTTGCTGAAATTTTATTGAATCCATTTTTCCTTCTACTCGTGAGATGTTCCCTGTGCCACTGGCTGCAATACAACCCCAAAGCATGATTGATTCACCCCATGCTTAACAGTTGGACAGAGGTTCTTTTCATTAAATTCTGTGCCCCTTCTTCTCCAAACGTACCTTTGCTCATTCCAGCCAAAAAGTTCAATTTTAACCTCATCGGTCCACAGAACTTGTTTCCAAAATGCATCAGGCTTGTCTATGTGTTCATTTGCAAAGTTCAAACGCTGATTTTTGTGGTGAGGACATAGAAGAGGTTTTCTTCTGATGACTCTTCCATGAAGACCATATTTGTACAAGTATCTCTTTATAGTGGAATAGTGTACCACAACTCCAGTGTCTGCCAGATCTTTCTGGAGGGATCGTGCAGTCAAACGTGGGTTTTGAATTGTTTTTCTCACAATCCTGCGAGCCGTCCTGTCTGATATTTTTCTTGGTCTTCCAGATCTTGCTTTAACTTCCACTGTTCCTGATGACTGCCGTTTCTTAATTACATTCCGAACAGAGGATATTGACATCTGAAAACGCTTTGCTATCTTCTTATAGCCTTCTCCAGCTTTGTGAGTGTCAACTATTTTCAGTTTCAGTTTTCTAGACAACTGCTTAGAAGATCCCATGGTGCTGATTGTTGGGGCAAGGTCAGATGAGTCTGGGCATTTAAAACCTTTGAGATTGACATCACCTGGTCTTCCCAGACGATGACTGAGAACAATTCATGACACTGGCAGGTCTCAGCCTTGCAAAGGGGGCAGTGCATGCTATAAATTCTGCAGGGTGCCCAAACTTTTGCAGACACCATTTTTTTGTTTTCTGTAATTTTGAAAGTGTCAATGATGGAAATAAAATCTAACGTTTATTGACATATTATAAGAATGTCTAATCTGTAATTTGATCCCTTTTGGAGATTTTTCCATCTTTCCTTGGCTTCTTTATGCACATTAATATAAATTTGTACCTGGGGTTCCCAAACTTTCGATCCCCACTGTATGTATTATAATCTTTGGGTCTTGCTATTTTATTTGCTACCTATGGAGTAGTGCCCCTTTATATTTTGGCTTAATGTTATGATGCCATGGGGTTCTGTTTTAATTGGAGTTGGGCTAAATCTAACAATCCCTTGCCCCAAGACTGACAATGCTACTGTCTAAAGGCCAGATCAGCAGATGAATACGGAGGATAAAAATCTAAAAACAGAAAGCTAATGCAGCCACCACATCTAATGACTGGTAAGCTGCAATATATTGCATTTTAGGTTTAAATACCTCTTTAAACAGAGAGTCTTTCTTTGCAATAGTAGCAGAATTTCTTTCTATATAAGCAAGCTCTTTGTAAGCTGATAGTATTTTGAAAATTATGCTAAAACCAGATAATATAAGTGTAATAAAACAGCTTACTTCTTGTTGACACAGAGCTTAAATCTGGCTATGATCTTCTCATCTTGGCACTGGGAACTCTTTGTCTTGAATTACAGAACTTGGCAACTAAACTGAGGTACAGGAAGACATTAATTAAAATATTAAAAGTTGTTTGCCTTTATGTTCGTTGAAGGGGTCTGGCTCCGATGCTACATGCAATCTAGTTTCATTTTGTAGCTTATGTTGGGTCATGGATGATGTGTTGCAATCAAAATTCAGGAAAACAAATTGAGCGCACACATTTACACTTTAACTTAAAAATGTTTTTAACATTAAGCAGTTCACCTAGGCCACATTATCATTTTGGATGATACTACCACTACTACGTTAAAAAACGAACCCATTTTTTTCTTTGCATTATGGTATTAAAAAGTGATCAGTTTTTACATTCTGTAGAAAATCCTTCTTTCAAGTAGTGATCAAAGTAGGGAAATTACTGATTCCAATTGTTTGATTTTTATATTATATATATATGTATATGCTAGTATGCGATGCATACGAGCACATTATGACTTAAACTGCCTGGGGCCCAATTTTTTTTTTTTTATGCGGTTTACTACTGCTTTAACCATTTAAGGACTGCCCACCACAGATTTACTGCAGCAGGCAGCCCCTCCTAAGCGAACCGACGTAACTGTACGTCGGTCGCGCGTCTGCAGCTAGGGCACCTGCGATCGTTCCCCGCTGAGAGAGAAGAACGATCAGCTGTTGTAAACTTCTATGTAGGATCCCAGGTCCCTGTGATTATTTCAAAATCCCAACCCCTATACAGTTAGAAACACTCCCCTAGGCTTACATTTAGCCCCTTGATCACCCACTGTGTTAACCTCTTCCTTGCCAGTGTCATAACAGTAACAGTGCATATTTTTAGCACCGATTACTGTAGTAATGTCACTGGTCCCCATAAAAAATTTAAAAAATGTCAGTTAGGGGTCCGATCTGTCCGCCGCAATGTCGCAGTCCTGCTAGAAATCGCAGATCGCCTCCATTACTAAAAAAAAAAACAATACAAATTCCATAAATCTTTCCCGTAGTTAGTAGACTCGATAACTTTTTCACAAACCAATCAAAATACACTTATTGCGATTTTGTTTACCAAAAATATGTAGCAGAAAATAAATTGACCTAAAATGTTAAAAAATTTAGATTTTTAATTTTTGGGAATGTTAAATAGCAGAATGAAAAAATATTATTATTTTTTTTTTTTTTTTTTTTTAGAATTGTCGCTCTTTTTTTGTTTATAGCGCAAAAAATGAAAATTGCATAGGTGATCAAATACCACCAAAAGAAAGCTCTATTTGTGGGAAAAAAAAGGACATAAATTTTATTTAAGTACAGCGTTTCATGACCGCGCAATTGTCTGTTAAATTAACGCATTGCCGAATCGCAAAAAATGGCCTGGTCATTAAGGGGGCAGATCCTTCTGGTCCAGAAGTGGTTAAGCAGAACTATGTGATCTGCAAAGAGTTGTATACAGAAATACAGAAATTCAGGAAATTGCTCTTTATAAATTGCACAATACAACACAGACAAGACAACTCTTCATGCATGAATTCAGATGAATCTGAAAATTGGTGATCTGATTTCACTAATTTCTCCTTCTTTGTCTTTGTCTGTAATTGCCACCAGTGGCATATAAAACAGGTGTGTAAGAGTCCCTGGTTCCCGCCCCACAAAGAGTGCTGCACATACCCACTCATTTTCATGGTAAAGCCTACTAGAAATTATTAGAAAATTGGACAAAAATATTCATTTTCAGAACAATCATTCGGTTTTTTTTGTTCGTTGGTACACTGCTTTCGAGAGCTGATGTCTACTATTCCAATGAAAATTTCTGAAGGGTCATTTTGGAAAATTTCTCTCTTTAGTTTTAACATCCAATTTTTGTTAGTACAGTAGTCATTATTTTAGGCATTCTTGTTTTGAACATGGGATAAGGATCCAAAAAAAGGCAAATGATCATACAGTGTACTAGGCTTAGGTCTGCTAAATGTGCGCAATTCTTATTTTATTCAAACTGGTGGAAGGCATTATAATATTACTCTGTTTATCACAGTATATATGGAAATCTGAAATGTGTTATTACTAAATCTGGCCATAAATGGATCAAAATTTGTCTGGTTCAGTAGGGGAGCCTCCCAGTTATCAGAATACAATAGCTCCATGGGAGGGATTCCCCCATCCACATCAGATGTGTAGATGTGGGAGTCAATTCATTTTCTTTCGTTCAAGTCGCTGGTTAAACAAAAGACAATGAGTCATATAAAGCCTGCCTTAGGGTTCATCTACATTGCAGGATAAACCCTCTAGTTACATAGTTAGTCTTGCTGAAAAAAGACACAAGTCGATCTAGTTATTTATTAGAACTTTACAGTTTGTTTTTGTTAGTTCAAATGATGTAACTTCTTTAAAAACAAGATGGAATTTTGCAGTCTACTATAGCTGCCCTCACTAGACGCTTCTCCAAGAGATATAGTTTTAGTGACAGTTATTTTACAGTTAGGTATTGACTGAAATAAAATGTTCAGGTTGATAATTTATCCTACGAACAGTGCAAGAGGTGTAACCGAATATAACATTATTATTATTTATCTAATAACTATTAGTATTTTAGAAACTTCATCTATTAACTTTTACAAAGGAAAGAGCAGAAACATTAGTACGGCTATTTCAAACAGCTTGGATCTAAGTTTGGAAAGCCTCAAAATTGAAACTCTATGTCTAGACTTGTATTTCTACCAACTATTTTATTTTCATCTTTATTCTTCAATAGTCTCATTTCCTATCTTATAGAAAATATGTTTCTCTTAAGCATGACATATTTTGGCTCGAAGATAAAAATAAATATTTTGAAAAGACTTTTGGTCTCCTTTGTGTTCCTTTTTTCAAATCCAGAACTCGGCATATCCAAATGAGTACTACACAGTTATTGTAAAACCATATATACAATTCAGTTTAACCACACTTGCCAGATTACAAATGATTTGAGAGTTATTGACACTTTTCCTGTCTTGCAAACATGTGAATAGTGAAAGTAGTAGCTTTTAAAAATATCAATAAAATGAAATTACAAATTATTGGGTTTTAAGAGAGCACAACAGAACCTGCTCACGTTTAGACTTTCTTTAACTTGCTCCTAATGAGACGACGCATTGGTTCCTGGGGTATTTCCTCCCATATCTGGACCAGGGCATCACTGAGCTCCTGAACAGACTGAGGTTCAACCTGGCAGAGTCGGATGGACCGAAGCATAATGTCCCAGAAATTGTTCTATTGGATTTAGGTCAGGGGAGCGTGGGGGGCCATTCAATGGTATTGATTTCTTCATCCTCTCCCCACATGAGGCCAGGTATTGTCATGCACCAGCATAGGGTCTGACAATGGGTGCAAGGATTTCATCCCGATAACTAATGGCATTCATGGTGCCATTGTCCAGTCTGTAGAAGTCTGTGCGTTCCTCCATGGATATGCCTCCCCAGACCATCACTGACCTAACCACCAAACCGGTGATGCTGAATGATGTTACAGGCAGCATAACGTTCTCCATGGCTTCCCCAGACCCTTTCACGTCTGTCATATGTAGTCAGGGTGAATCTGCTCTCATTCATGAAAAGCACAGGTCACTAATGGCAGACCTTCCACTTCTGGTGTTCAATGGCAAATTCGAAATGATGTTTGCGGTGCCGGGCAGTGAGCACAGGGCCCACTAGAAGAGGTTGGGCCCTCAGGCCACCCTCACGAAGTCTGTTTCTGGTTCTTTCGTCAGAGACATTCACACCAGTGACCTGCTGGAGACCATTTTGTAGGGCTGTACTCCTCCTGTTCCTCCTTGCACCAAGCAGCAGATACCGGTCCTGCTGGTGGGTTAAGGGCCTTCTTTGGCCCTGTCCAGCTCTCCTAGGGTAACTGCCTGTCTCCTGGGATTTCCACCATGCTCTTGAAACTGTGCTGGGAGACACAAAAAAACCTGCTGGCAATGGCACGTATTGATGTGCCATTATGGAGGAGTTGCACTGCCTGTGCAACCTCTATAGGGTCCAGGTATCGCCTCATGCTACCAGTAGTGACACTGACCATAGCCAAATGCAAAACTAGTGAAAAACAGTCCGAAAAGATGAGTAGGGAAAAAAGAATGTCTGTGGCATCCACCTGTAAAATCATTCCTCTTTTGGAGTTCATCTCATTGTTGCCCATCCAGTGCACCTGATGTTAATTTCATTAACATTAAAGCAGCTGAAACTGAGTAACAACCCCATCTGCTACTTAGCTGGCCAGATCAACATCCGAAGAGTTTAATTGACTTGGTGCTATACTCTGATTAAAAAGTGTCCTTTTAATTTTTTTTGAGCAGTGTAAATTTTCAAATGTGTGCAAACCCTCTGTTTTTAATGTGAATTGTTAGACAGGGTCAACATTTGTTCACCAGGTTTATCACAAGGATAAAGATACTTATTTTAAAAAAAGTGACTGTTATTTTAAGCTAAGACCAATGAGATTTGAAAATTACAGACACATGGCTAAAAATGAAGATCCTAAAGCTTTGTGAATTGAGCCTATAAAGATACGTTCAGTTAATAAACAGTCCCAAGTCCTCTGGATGGTTAGAACAATACACAGATTGTATTTTGTATGATATAATGATGCATACTGTGGTTTAAATCCTACTGTTTGTGTACATTTAAATTATAACACCAAGATTTATTTTGAATGTTATCATAGAGACTTGTCTTCTTTTTGGCAAAGACATTTGAGACAGTCCATTATTTAAGTCTATAAAAACACATTTTTTTCTTTGCTATTTATCCACTTAATATCCAGCATTTAGATTTCCTCAATAAATATTGCCAAGGACTGATGGAAGAAGAAAAAAGTAAGAGAATTACACTGAAACATTCCAGATGTGAGATCAAGATTACCTATGAGATTGCGCACGCTTGCACAGTTTCAATAAACCGTTTTGCTTGTACGGGGTTATACTATTATGTTTGTAACAGCTCATTATTTTATTGGAAAGCTCAAGATGTTTTTCAGGGGTAATAGCATTGTCTGATCTGACAATCAGACATGTTTTAACTAGAACTTGTAATTATATTTTGTTCAACCAGTTAGTGACATAGATGCTTGCTTTCATCTACTAGGAGAATTTAAAAAACTAAAAAATTCTTCGTATTCCATCTGTATTCCTTCACCTATTTACAGGCTTACTCTTACGCCAATACAAGAGTATCTTACTTGCTATTATGTTGTTGGCTTAAAGTCCCCATGATGTCATATGTGTTGATACGAAAGGATTTCATGTGCATCCGGCTGAATCCATAATTACATATACAACTTTACTGTGAAAATATTTCTGTTTTCTTTTCATACAGCACACATACATAGACTCTTGGTATTTGTAATGCAATAGTTAATTGTCTATAACTTTTAGAAAAGGAATGCGGCATGCAAATATGAAAAAGTGGTGACCTGCAGAGTGATCAAATACTTTAAATAGTTGAATAATCATATACGCCCACTGGGAATATATGTTCATCCGCATAACCTGGGAGTTTAGTGAATCCTTATCATTTGTTTTGCTGCATAGGCCATGCTCAGTGACTCAGAACAAAACGTAAGCAGGTCCTGGACCTCCATGCAGACTACACTGCTGCCAAGCAAGATAGTCTGGTCCAGGACCCACCCCAGCCTATGACTAGATGATGAAGGAGTAGCATTAGGATATTGATAAGGTCACACTTTGCTCTTCCCTATGTATGCATGTTACCTAAATAAATTGGAGGAAAAAGGACCTCACATTTGACAACATCCATGTTTTACACTATACACATGATACACATGATACACCAATCAGCCATAACATTTTGACCACCCACCTAATATTGAGTATGGCCCCCTTTTACTAAAACAGCCTTGACCCATTGAGGCATGGACCAAAGTACTATCCCAGTACCATAGCAAAAGTAACATCCACATGAATGGCAGGACCCAAGGTTTCCCAGCAGAACATTGCCCAAAGCATCACACTGCATCCGCCGACTTGCCTTCTTATACCACATCCTGGTACCATTTCTTCCCCAGGTAAGTGACGCACACGCACCTGCCCTTCCACATGATGTAAAAGAAAACGTGATTCATCAGACCAGGCCACCTTCTTCCATTGCCCTGTAGTCCAGTTCTGATATTCATGTGACCATTGTAGAAGCTTTTGGCCGTGGACATGGGTCACCATGGGCTTCACAGCCCCATACATAACAAACTGCGATGCTCATTTTTTTCTGCTTTCACCACATCAACTTCATGGACAATATGTTAACTTGCTGCCTAAAATATCCCACCAATTTTCAGATGCCATTGTAACAAGATATTTCCTTTACCTATCAGTGGTCATAATGTTACGGCTGATCGGTGTATGTCACATGTTGTGGCTTACCTGTATGAGGAGGTTGCAGAGACTGTTTACATACATGTATTTTTGGTGCTGTCCATGTGATCTCTGTGTCCATTTGGTGTGGGGCCACCTGCTATCTTGGCCTCTTTTAGAGAAAGGGAAACCCTAGTTTTTTAAAATTGGCTGATATGTAGCTAAAACACTACACAACTATATTGTATACCTTGGACTACTGAAGAAGACATTGTTGGAAGTGCATTGGGTAAATCTGATCACGGGATATGTACAGAAACATCTGGTACAATGCATCTTACATATGATCCCATATGGGACAATTTGGACATACTGCATGTCTAAAAAATAAAATGTGCCTTGATGTACGAAATGTCAGCCCCTTTATGGTTTGAAATTATGTTTAGGGCAAAAGGTAGTGCAGCGCTATCAGATATGGTGCAACCCATATACTTAAAAGTGAAGTAATAAATAAATAACACTAAATAAAAATGGTGAACAACAAAGTCCATGAGGTGATAAAGTGTGAATCCAAAACTAAAAAGTCCCAGAGAGGTGATATTAGACCCGAAGACTTGAATCCAAAGATAAAGGCAGAAGTGCACCAGTGGAATATAAATAGCAGAGTGGCAGCTTACCAGAAGCTGAGGCCCCCAACTTAATGGAACGGCCACACACGCCAAGATATGAATCCAAATGGATCGCCTCCTTCATCTGTTAGCGCTGCACTACCTTTTGCCCTATATTGTTGATTTTACTATTGATCAAGTGTTTTCAGCTGCTTCCACCAAATATTAATTCATTTGATCACTTATTTACTCACCTTTAGCGCAGGATCTTTTTTGTGTTTGTATTTGAAATTATGTTTACCTATAAGGTCAAAATAAAAATATATGCTTTATGAGATTTTGCAATGGAGATGGAATTATCTGAAGGCATATTAACTGTGTTAAAGGTCACCTTTGGGAATATATTACATGTTCCACCTGTTTTAAGTTTGGAACATGTAACATGTTCCCCCTCCTGCAGCCTTTCCCCCCTATTTATCCGCCACATGGCCACGTCATTTATTCACAGTTATGCTGAACATCAAAGCACGGAAGCTCTGTGAGGTAGATTTGACAGTTTATGCTAATGATTATTAGCTTTCCGATGAGTGCATAGCGGTGGAGGTTTCATGCAGTGGATGCACTACTTATCATCTGCTGCACTGGAAATCACCTATCTTGGATGTCATAAGTGGATGTTTCATAATATATGGACATTAATTGAACTTTCTATATGTATAATAACACTTGCATTTTATGGTCACTTTATTGGCACTTCTAATGCATTTTTAATTATCAATTTTTGGAATTATGAATTTCATGATTTATTTATGTAATTTTGATTGTCTGAATTTCATATAGATCATTATTTTTTGATGCACTTCAATTTATGCGCTGTTTTTTATATACTTTGATTATTAGGTTGGTTACCTTTTTGTGCAAGCTGCTCTGATCTCTGAGCGCTCACTGTTTTTTATATCAGGGATTTTACCCACTTTCAGACCGGAGGATTTTCCCCCTTAATGACCAGGCCCTATTTTGCAATTAGGCACTGAGTTATTTAACGGACAATTGCGCAGTCGTGCAATGCTGTACCTAAACAAAATTTATGTCCTTTGTTTTCCCACAAATAGAGCTTTCTTTTGGTGGTATTTGATCACCTGTGCGATTTTTATTTTGTGCGCTATAAACTATTTTGCAAAAAAACAATATTTTTCATATTCTGCTATATAACATTCCCAAAAAAAAAAAAAAATTAAAAATCAAAATGTTTTAACATTTTAGGCCAATTTGTTTTCTGCTACAAATTTTTGGTAAAAAAAATCGCAATAAGCGTATTTTGATTGTTTTTTGAAAAACGTATTGCGTCTACTAACTACAGGAAAGATTTATGTCATTTTATTGTTTTTTTTTTTTTTACTAGTAATGGGACAGCGACATTGCAGCGGACAAATCGGACCCCTGACTGACATTTTTGACACTTTTAGGTGTACCAGTGACATTATTACAGTAATCAGTGCTAAAAATATGCACTGTTATTGTAATAATGACACTGGCAGGGAAGGGGTTAATACTATGGGTGATCAAGGGGTTAAATGCAAGCTTAAGGGAGTGATTCTGACTGTAGGGGGGTTGGGCTTGTGAGATCATCACACACACATGTGATCCTATATAGAAGGATCACATAGCCTCTGTGATCATCCGAGGGAGAAGAACGGACGGCTGTGTTTACATCAGCCGCCTGTCCTTCTCTGTCAGCGGGTAGAGATCACCGGTGTCAGACCGCAATCGGAGCCACCTGGCACCTGCACTGGCTTCCTCGCTGACGATCAGGGGTGAGAGTGTGCCGCCGGTGGCGCGCACTCGCCCCCTAGCTCCTTTCAGGCAGAAGACGTTTATTAACATGATTCTGCCTGGGGCTGCCACTTTGCCGACGTAAATGTACAGTGATTGGTCGGAAAGGGGTTAACAAACTTTGTTGCAGAGTCCTAACTTTTGTTAGTCTGAAGAAATAGCTGTGTTATTCTCTGTGTCTATGTGGAAAGTAAATGTAAACATTATAAGTATCAATCAGCTGCATTTACAGGGTTTTAATGAGGAAAGTGGCAAAGTCTGCATCCCTTTAGACATGATTTCCCTTTGGAAGTATCTCACCAAGAATTATATTTTTGTTGCAGGGTGGACCCAACATCTGACTTATATCTTAGTGCAGACTTCTGGGAAAATCAGTAAGCCAATCAAACGAGCATAAAATTACAAATCTGGGGGGGGGGGGGGGCTTCTGTACACCATCTGTGTTGCAATACTGCATTGTAATTTACAAAAAATGTCAGCACTGCAAATTGAAAATGAAAGGCAACTTTTAATAACAATCAATTACAATCTAACTTGTGTAGCAATTGTATATTACAGTATATGTTAATTATTTTTTACTTGGTATTTTTTTTTTCCCATGACAGTGGAGTTACCCTTTAAAACAGAAACCTATGCTACTAAACTGTATTTTCTGAGAAACTGTTTTACAATTTATATTTAAGATGAATACATTTTAAACATGTAATATTTTAGGTACAGTAAACTGAGTTAACAACTGTATATTACCTTGCTGTTCTGAAATACCATGAAATCAAGCGGCACATGTATCATGTTTCAAGGCATTTTATTTCATCATTTAATTTCTTTGGGCAGTGGAGTGGAATGGCAACACACCAGTGATCAAAGGAAAAGGTTAAATAGAAAAGAAAATTCTGCCATCTTAATATGGATTATCTTCACAGCTTTGCACAAAAATCCTATTTTCTCGGCACCCACCCATTATTTAGCTGACAGCATTTATTGAGACCAGCACTATGCTGCAATAGTAGGCTTGTGTAAATAACCTCTGCTACTTTAATCTAAAGATGGACACATTGGGGTTTTGGATCATCCTTATAGACATCCAAAAAATCCTTTGCACACTCAATGGGTGAATATGATGAGTTTGCGTTATGGAAACAAAAAGCCAGCATGCTAAACTGACTTCTAAATCAAACCTAGATTAGTTACATAGATAGGATACATCTGTCTATTCAGTGTTCTCTTGCAGGTGCTTTGTCAAATAGTAGATAGGGATGTATGCTACCATATCACCCTTTCTGACCTAACCTCCTCTGACCTAGCTGCCTTCCAGTATAACAGCCTATATTCATCAGCTTTGAATACAGCTTTTGCTGCCAAATTATGCTGCCCTCACCCTACCAATCTTTACCCTTGGCACGCTCTTTAGACTATATCTTAGCAGAGAACTTCACCTGTTTGCAATGGAGAAACCATTTAAAACTCAATCAATTTAAAGGGGATTTTTAGGCATACACATAGAAAAGGTTAGCTTGATGTAATTCATCTTCTAAATATGTATTAGTGTTTTAAAGGGAAAATAAAGCAGTCTTCTATATTTTTCTTTCTTATATACAGAAAACATACTGAACATAGTTTTATTTTTTAATTAATGAATGTGAACTATTGCTTTGAATATTTTGTGTTATTTTTAGTCAGCGGGGGCTTTCGGGCTCCTTTTCACATACTCCTGGTTCCTCTGATGATAATAAAACCAGTTGTTAACTGAGCTCAAAAGCTAAAGAGCTAAAATGTGCACACAAGTTAAAAGACAAAAGAGGGAGGGCGCACAAGCCTAGTGCTTTATCTCAATAACCATTTATTTGTTAAAAAAAAAAAAAAGTAAGTACCTACTTACAAACATAAAAACAGACAAAGGTCATCAAGGTAGTAAATATGTTTGGACAGCTTTATATGCTCCCAAGGCTTGGGAGGACCTCTCCTGAATCCAACTGGCTTGCTGGCTTGCACATTTTGAAGGTAATACCCTCTTCCTCAGAGCCAAAACCTTTTGGATCCTTACATCTAGACTATTTATATATAAAAAATGCATGAGGTTCCTTTGCTCCTCCCTCCCAAGGAGTGCAGCCTGTAATACACAAATCATAAGCCACAACGATCTGCAATTATTTTTATTATACAGGATTTTTATAGCACTGACAGTTTATGCAGCACTTTAAAACCAAAGGGCAGACAGTACAATACAATGTAAAACACTAGAAATCAGAGAGCCTTGCTTGTTAGAGCTTACAATGTAAGAGGTAGGGTCAAAAGATACAAAAGGCAATAGCTCTGGGGGATGGGCTGATGGAAAAAATAAGTGTACAGTTGTTAGATGGGTGCAAGGAGATGAGTTTTCAGGGATCGTCTAACAGTGGACAGAGTAGGAGGTAGTCAGTCTGATTGGGTAGGGAGTTCTGGAAGATGGGAGCGGCTCTGGAGAAATTCAGGAGGCGAGCATGGGAAAAGGTGACAAGGGAGCTAGAAAGCTGGAGGTCTTGGGAGGAATGAAGAGAACGATTTAATTGGTATTTTGAGACAGGGTTAGTGATGTAGCTGTTTGAGACAAGGTTAGTGATGTAGCTGTTTAATTTATTCATAAACGACCTAGAGGATGGGGTAAACAGCACAATCTCGGTATTTGCGGACGATACTAAGCTAAGCAGGCCAATATCTTCTATGCAGGACATGGTAACCTTACAAGCAGATCTGAATAAAATAATGGGGTGGGCAACTACATGACAGATGAGGTTTAATGTTGAAAAATGTAAGGTAATGCACTTGGGTGTCAGAAATACGAATGCAAGTTACTCACTAGGCGGTGATCCTTTGGGGGAATCTATGATGAAAAAGGACCTGGGGGTCCTAGTGGACAACAGGCTTGGCAATAGCATGCAACGTCATGCCGCGGCAAGCAAAGCCAACAGAATACTGGCATGTATAAAAAAGAGGATTCACTCCAGAGATAAAGTGATTATTCTCCCACTCTACAAGCCACATCTTAAATATATCGTCCAATCGTCCAGTTCTGGGCCCTGGTCCTCAAAAAGGATGTGCTGGAACTGGAGAAAGTCCAGAGAAGGGCAACAAAGATAATTAGGGGAATGGAGGACATCAGCTATGATTGAACCTATTCTCTATGGAGAAGAGACCCTTGAGAGGGGATATGATATCAATATACAAATATTGGTGACCTTAGCATAGGGAGCAAACTTTTCAGAGAAAGGAAATTCAATAAGACACGGGGGCACTCACTAAAACTAGAAGAAAAACGGTTTAACCTTAAACTTCTGTGAGGGATTAGCTTGGTGGTAGGCGTAGATGACCCCTGGGGGGTGCGTTTACACAAGGAGATAGCCAAGAAGTGGTTGCAAACAACAGTGTGGTTTATTCATGCAAGATCTCTTCACACAAGTGCAAGCTCCAAAAACAGCATAATTCAAAATAAACATAAATAAAATAAATCCTTGCGAACTGTGGGCGGCTACCTTCACACACTGGAACCTATCTAATGAAGTCTGTCCCCAACCTACTGTTGGGCAGACTTGGCTGATCACACAGCAGACTCTCAATAGTCCATGTTTTATCTCTTCACATTGAACATGTCCCTTTTCCTCTTCACATTGAACATGTCCCTTTTCCTCTTCACATTGAACATGTCCCTTTTCTCTTCACATTGAACACAGTTCATCTATTTCTTCCCACATAGAAATAGTTCAAGACCTCACCTTGAGTAGCCTTCGGTCTTACATAATTTCCCTTTCACACAGGAAACGTCCATTGGTTTCTTTTCACATAGAAACGATCCAAGACCTCACTTCGAGTAGTCTTCACACTTGTTACCCTCCTCAGCTTCACATCACTTGTCGGGAGGCACTCATCTGACTGTCCTCCTTCTCCTAGCCCACACAGCGACAGGAGGCAGCAATCCATTAGACTTCCTTTGGACAAATTATAGAGGCCTTCATTTCCTCATTCTGAACAGCTGAAGGCCTTTCAACTTCCTTAGACAGTTCTGGCTACCTCTGCTGCCAACACCCTATAGTAATTAGTGAACTTTCTTAATCAGGTGGAAATGTATCTCCTGCCTGTGACTACATTCCCAGATTTACCTGACTTCCTGTCACATACCCCCCCCCCCCCCTCTTGTTTCAACCCTAGGGTTGGGACACAGATTTCCAGGCACGCATGTGTCAAGCACTGCTGACTCTCACTGATAAGCCTCCTATTATCCTCAAGCTTCCGAATGAAACTGTTTCTGTCATCTTCATTGACAGATTTCTCATAAATGTCACACAGTTTGTCTCTCATATCATATACACATTCCTCAACTGCATTTTTGGCATCATTTCGCTCCTTCTCAAGTTTGTCTTGCATACAAGTTTGTCCTATCCGCCATGGAGGACCGTGATCCATAGGCAACTCAATTTTGCTAGTCTTAAAGTCTTCAACATTCTTAAGACGCCTCTCTCTGCAATCAACAAATGATTTCCACAACACTTTGAGAACCTCTGCTTCCCTTGGCTTTGTTCCAAGTAGGGACTCTTGACATCCCTCTGTGACTTGAGTTGCCTCTCCATACAGCTGTACACAATCATTGACTCTTTGTTTCTTTAGCTTAGCTTGCTCTAAGATGCTGTGCAGAGGGCCTTTCGTTTGCGACAACAGGCGGTCACACATTTCTTCAAAGTGACCCCTGTTCATTTTTCCAGCGACATCATCAACTTTCCTTCTACCAACACATGGGTCAAAGGCAACAACACAGTCTATTACAGGTTTCTTCAAAGCACTTTCTGCTGAACTATTTGACCGCTCAAGGTCACCTAGTTCCTTTTCTTTATCTGAACTCCCCATGGAATGCATCTCAAGATCACGATCAAACTTTTGCCACCTGTCTTTCACCAGTTCCATTTTGGAAATATTCCCTGAAAGGCACTTGAAATTTATTTGCTTCACGTTTTCACCAACAGCCTTAGTTTTCTCCACTAGGTGGCGTTTGCTTTTTTCTCCCAGATTTATATCACTTGCTTTAGTTTTCTCCGATTTAGTTTTCTCCACTAGGTTTTCAGCCTGAACTGAGAAATCATCACATTTCTTACTCAGCTCCTTTGATTGCTGAAGTTCTAATGATACATTTTCCAATGCTTGAAGTTTTTGAAGGAACGGTTTATTCCAATGGGGTGATTCAAGCCACATGTCATCACATTTCTGAGGCTCACTCAGGACAGACCCCAAAACACTGATCCTTTTAAAAACTGCATCAGGCACACTATCCCCTCTTTGGGACAGATCCTCTGTTGCCTGTAATTCCTCTTCAAGTTCCTGCAATGGAATCTTCATCTCTTCTACTTGCTGTTCTAAGGCTCGCTTAGACTCTTCTAGCTCCTGAACGCTTTTTACAACATCATCCTTGGAGCTGACCAAATCTTCCATTTCTGTACACAGCTGTTGGTTAACTCTTTCTAGTTCAACCTTACACTCTAGCGCTTCCTCCAAGGAGCGAGCCAAGAACAGGGCTTTGCTCTCGTTATCACGCGCCTCCGTTTTTGCACGGTCGTGTTCTTCTGCATATTTTGCAGACACAGTCTTCTCCTCACCAAGCATCTGATCAAACTTCTTTTTCACATCTTCAACACTCTCTAATGAACCAATGCTTTCTTCCATGCGTTTTTTCATATCCGCTATCTGAGCTTGCAATGTTGCGACTTGCTCTGATAGGTTTTTCTTTGCTTCCTCCTCCTCTTTTAATTGTTCCAGGAAGCCATTTTTCACATCTTCCATTTGTTTGAGCTTTGTGCTAAAACTCAGCCTTTGACACCTCTCTTCCTGTAAGAGTTCCTGCGTGTCTTGCAGCTGCGATTCCAAGATAGAAAAATCTTCCGCAATTTCTCTAGATTTGCTGTCTGCTTGAGAAAGCTGATTTGTGACACTGTCCAACTCAACCTGCAATCGGTTTGCCTTCTCTGACAGCTTAGCACACACTTGGTCACCTTCTGACACCTTGACTTGCGATTCCTGCAGCTGTGCCTCTACTTTTTTTCTCTTGTGTTTAGAATCTCCTTTTCCCTGCAGAAGAGCCTTCACCTCATTGGCTAGTTTCTGGGAATGAGACTGTAATTCTGCCACACAGGCTTCTTTCTCCTTTAACTGCTGCTGGACACGTTGGGCTTCATCTTTCCAACTTTCACAGTCCGCACGCAATTCATCTACCACATTGCTCAAAGTAGTGAGCTCATACACAGTACTCAGTAATTTAGCCTCTCTTTCACTTTTCTCCTTGTCGCTGAGAGACAATGTCGTTTTCAGAGCGACATTCTGTTCCTGCGCCCCCTGCAGGTCTATTTTGGTAGCTTCCAAAGAGTGAAGACTTTTTTCCAGCTGATTACGCAACTCCAACATTTCACACATACTTTGCTTCTGCAAAGTCTGAATTTCAATTTCCTTTTCCATAAGGATGGTATCTTTCTCCATTATAGTCTCTCTGCGTTTGTGCAACTCGGAAAAAAGAAGAGCAGTGGATTCTTCCCACTGGAACACCTGAGCCTGCACGTTTCTATGCTCCATCCTAAGCAATTCCAAGGCTTGTTCCTTTTCTTCCATTTTCCGTTGCACGGCATCCAGCTCAGCCCTGCACACATATTCGGTTTCCTCCAAACCGATTGCCTCCATTGGCTGCTGGCGTCTCTGTTTCCAGCCTGCCATGCTCTCTGGGTGAGCCTGTTGTTGAGCTGCAAAGCTCCGCTGAAAATCTGCATTTGCCCCAGTGTTGCTAGGGACAACAACCTTTCTCTTTAGCCGATTCCGTTCAGGCATGGATGGGGCTGGTTCAAACGGTAGCATCCCCTCCATCCATAGAATCTGGTCTCTCATTTCAGCGATCCTTGCATCTTTCAGGCGTTTTGATCGCCCCATCTTTAGTCACTCCACAAAACAAATTTTTCACAGTCCAGCAAAAAATTTTCAGACCACTGTCTCTTCAACACATGTAGTTTTTCTCTCTCTTGCAAGATCTCTTTTCCTCCGCACACCGTTTGTGCATTCCCTTGCACCAGACACAACAAAGTTCATCAAAAATTTTGAGACCGCTGTCTCTTTAAAACACGTTTTTTTTTCTTTCAGGATCTTCTCTCCTGCACACATAGATTGTGCAATCTCATGCACCAGACAAAGTTCCTCAAACATATGCACTTCTTTGCAGGGATCTCTGCTTCTGCCCACTGCATACCTCCACCATATGTGAGGGATTAGCTCGGTGGTAGGCGTAGATGACCCCTGGGGGATGCGTTTACACAAGGAGATAGCCAAGAAGTGGTTGCAAACAACAGTGTGGTTAATTCATGCAAGATCTCTTCACACAAGTGCAAGCTCCAAAAACAGCATAATTCAAAATAAACATAAATAAAATAAATCCTTGCCACTGTGGGCGGCTACCTTCACACACTGGAACCTATCTAATGAAGTCTGTCCCCAACCTACTGTTGGGCAGACTTGGCTGATCACACAGCAGACTCTCAATAGTCCATGTTTTATCTCTTCACATTGAACATGTCCCTTTTCCTCTTCACATTGAACATGTCCCTTTTCCTCTTCACATTGAACATGTCCCTTTTCTCTTCACATTGAACACAGTTCATCTATTTCTTCCCACATAGAAATAGTTCAAGACCTCACCTTGAGTAGCCTTCGGTCTTACATAATTTCCCTTTCACACAGGAAATGTCCATTGGTTTCTTTTCACATAGAAACGATCCAAGACCTCACTTTGAGTAGTCTTCACACTCGTTACCCTCCTCAGCTTCACATCACTTCAGGGGGTCTTCTCCCATGCCCACACAGCTTGTCGGGAGGCACTCATCTGACTGTCCTCCTTCTCCCAGCCCACACGGTGACAGGAGGCAGCAATCCATTAGACTTCCTTTGGACAAATTATAGAGGCCTTCATTTCCTCATTCTGAACAGCTGAAGGTCTTTCAACTTCCTTAGACAGTTCTGGCTACCTCTGCAGCCAACACCCTATAGTAATTAGTGAACTTTCTAAATCAGGTGGAAATGTATCTCCTGCCTGTGACTACATTCCCAGATTTACCTGACTTCCTGTCACACTGCGTAGGGGTTTTTTTACTGTCAGAGCGGTAAGGATGTGGAATTCTCTTCCACAAGAGGTGGAATCAGCAGGGAGCATTGATAGTTTCAAAAAACTTTTAGATGGGCCCTTTAAAGACCTCAACATTCAGGGGTATACAATGTATGGTTAACAGCAAACACACGCACACCATAGGTTGAAATGGATAGACTGATGTCTTTTTTCAGCCTCACTAACTATGTAACTATGTAGCTGGGGGCAGAGTTGTGAATGGCTTTGTAAGTTGTTCATATGCAATCAATTGGGCCGCAAGCCAACACTATCAGAAAATGGTAGCAAAAGACAAAAACAAGAATCTTTTCATAGTATTAGCAGTACTGCAAATATTTGTTTTAACTTATATCTGCACAAATTTGGAGTGCAAGCGCACGCCCCCTGTTGTCCTGTGCTTTGATTGGACACAGCACAAGTTTGGCAGCTGATTTCAGCCAATGATTTTGGCTGAAATCAGCTGATCGTCTGTGTCCAATCATGCACAGAACTCTTTGTTTACAAAAACACAAAACTCCGTACTGTGAACAGCGATCTGGCTGTTTCTTCTCCCTGCAAAAAGGTAATTTGTAAGGTTTACTGTTCCCTTAAAGCAGGGATCCTCAAACTACGAACCTCCTGCTGCTGAACTACACATCCCATGAGGCATTGTAAAACTCTGACATTCACAGACATGATTAGGCATATTGGGAATTTCAGTTCTTGAACAACTGGAGGGCCATAGTCTGAAGACCCCTGCCTTAAAGCATAACACCAGGCACACAGCAAAACACATTTGAAATGCAATCACAAAAAAAAAAAAAAAAATGTATTTTTTTCATGGGGTAAATGTAAAATATTTCATGTTAATATTTCAGATTTACCAAATACAAATAAAACATGGAGCTTTAATTTGCTGACTTCATTTTTTTTTTTTGCAGTGTCTTTAAGACCGCCCACAATGTATATAAGTCATAACGTTGACATTTCATATCGTTGATATGGCAGCAACTAGCTGCCATAACCCCAGTATTTTTTATGCTGTGGGCAATTCTGCGTCTGGTAAAAGTGGTCCCGGCGGTGGACTCTCCATGGGATCACTTCTAGAGGCTGCAGGGGAGAGGTTCCCCCAACCCCCCCCCCCCCCCAAGATAGCCCCCACCTGGCCCTATGCCCTTGGAGGACCGGAGGAAGTCACTTCCACCTTTCAGGTTTAGAGTGATAATTCTTTTTCTTCTCCTAAAGACAAAATCACTTTTTTTTTGCTATTTAAGGTAAATGAAAGACCGGAGGTCTTTTAAATATCAGATCTCTCAATTAGGAGGACCTGTCATGCTTATATTTCTATTTTACATTCCTTGTAAAAGGAATAAAAGTGATAAAAAAAATTAAAAATGAAAGGGACAGTGTAAAACTAAAAGGTAAAATAAATAAGAAAAAAAAATTAAAGCGCCCTGTCCCTCTGTGCCCGTGCACAAAAGCAAACGCATACGTAAGATTTGCCCACATATGTAAACAATGTTCAAACCACACATGTGAGGTATCGTCAATTAACATTAGAGTGAAAGCAATCATTCTAGCACTAGACGTCCTCTGTAACTCTACACAGGTAACCTGTAAAAGTGTTTAAAGCATCACCTATAGAGTATTTTAGGTACCGTAGTTTGTCACCATTCCACGAGCGCGGGCAATTTTAAAGCATGACACGTTAGGTATCTATTTACTCAGGGTAACATCATCTTTCACATTATACAAAAAAGTCAGGCTAACTTTTAGTGTTTTATTTTGTTTTTTTTTTTTATTCAAAAAGTGTATTATTTCAAAATAAATTGCGATTGAAAGACAGCTTCGCAAATACGATGTGACATAAAATATTAAAACGACTGCGATTTTATTCTCTAGGGTCTCTGCTCTAAAAAATATTGTAAAATTGTTTGGGGGTTCTATGTAATTTTCTAGGAAAATTACTCATTTAAACTTGTAAACAAAAAAGTTCCAGAAAAGGACTGGTCTTAAAGTGGTAAATACTATGATGTAAAGATCCTAAATAAGTCATTGTAATGTAAAATCTTTAGCTATAAAACTCTACTCAAAGTACACAAACAGCTGAATGACTCAGAGGAGTGACATCCTCATCCTTCTGCTGCTGATATGGAGTTGTATGGCTTTTCAATTAGAACCGATCGTCAAGTGCAGCACCAGTGCTGAGATTTTGTTTTAGAGAGCCCACAATGATTTGTAAAATATTAGAGGCAAACTGTTTAAATGCTTATTTGTAAAAAAAAAAAAAAACATGTATGCAATGAAATGGAACATATTATATCAAAGATCAGTTTATAAACTTATAAACATTTAGTAGATTTAAAAGAAATTGGTCAAGCACTTTTATAGTTTTCCTGTGTGAAAACTTGAGAACAGTGCACTGATTCATTAAGCATTATTCTTAAATAATTAAAGCAAAATAATTTCTTTATTTATTCTTGCATTAAATAGCTAAACATTAACGCCAAATAAACACACCCAAAAGCATTAACACATACAATGATCCAACCAAACAGCTTATGATTTTTCAGTCTTACTCACTTTTTGAACACTGCCATTTCCTGAAGACAGACATAACTAACTGTAGACTTCCAAACAAATAACTTTTGACGTGGTATTTCTAAGCAAAGCTCTTAATTTTGCTTTAGTCAGTATTTCCTACATGCTTCTTATGGACACATCAAGGACATTGGTATTAAACACTTTTTTCTTTCCAAAAACCAAGTACTCGTAGCTAAGGTTTAAAGCTCCAACTATAAAAAAAAAAATGAACAAAACCTTGTCATCATTAGTCAAAATTCATTATTATGGATGTCAAAAATGTATGTAGCATTTTAGCAATAAAAAGTATATGCAGAACTTCAGCGCTGGGATTTATTAGCACAGGATTCTTAAGCATTGGTGCAGAGAATCCCAGTGCACAAAGGTTGGTTCCATTTCAATTTTAAAGTCCTTTCCAATCCTATTAAAACTACAGCTCCATTATAATGATACCACAACCATTTAAAGTCTCCATTCAAAGCACATTTGACAGGGTGACAACACAGGGGAGCAATTAGGAGACAATGACAGACCAGAGCAGGTCGAACACAGTGCTTTAGAAAATTTAACATCACCCAGTTATGGTGTAGATCCAATTTAATACGGCCAGAAATGTTTCAATTCCATTTCTTGTCAAAAGCATAAGGGAATAGAAGAAATAAAATTGTGGTTTCAATTGAACGCAAGGAGATCAAAGGATAAAAGCTATCCAGTCACTTTCTTTTTTTTTTTTTTTTATTAAACCATACCTTTTATTAGGTAGTCACAATTGTAGAATTACAGTTAGTGCACATTGTACATGGTAACGAATATTCACACAGAATAAACAGTGGAAATTGGAGATGAAATTGTCTCCCATATAAATCAGTCGAATCAAGGTACATGGCAACAAAGTGGATAGTGATCCCATACTTCACAATACATATTTAGATCAAATTATATATCTATGGCAAGTGATAGTCTCTATCTATTCAATAGTCTTTCTTGAGTTTTCAAGTACAAAGTTCGCATTACATGAGAAAACTTGGCTGATGTTCCAACTGGATCATAACAAGGAATGATATAGGTAACAACTTATAACAGTAGCAAGATAAGTAAATTCAAAATAGATGTGTCTACATCTGGAGGTATCCGTGGGAAGACTCTTTAGAGGGGGAGGGTAAAGGTGAGGAGGGTGAGGGAAAGGGATCTAGAAGGAGGTGGGGAGAGGGGGGGGGGGAGTACCAGCATATTTCTCAAGAGTGTAAATTTCAACAAGAACTATTCAACAAGAGGCATTAAACGTGTACAGTACATCTGGGATGTGATAACCAAGAGGACCACTTGAAAAGAAATTTGTCCATGGCTAGGTTTTTTCTGGCTACTTTTTTTTTCCATCTCACATTGGAGATTAAGGTCTGCAAGTGAAGACCTTAGACAAGGGGGTTCAGTGGTTTTCCACTGTCTGGTAATGTTTACTTTTGCTGAAAGCAAAAGGTGTATGATTAAAACCCTTAATCTGGGAGGAAATGTTTCTATGCCCAAGTGGAGTAAAGCTGGTGATAGGGAAGGTGCTGTAGAGATCTGTGATATAGAGGAGATTAGGGAAAATATTTGTCTCCAGAGGGATTTGAGGGATCTACAAAACCAAAGAAGGTGTGCGATAGTACCTATACTGCTACAGGCCCTCCAACAAGTAGTGGGAGAGTTTGGGTATAATTTGGACAGTCTATGGGGCATTAGGTACCATCTGTGTAGGGTTCTCTGATAAGTTTCCCAATTATTGGAACAATGAGATACTGTGTAGGTGTATTTAAAGGGCCTTCTGCCGCATGAGAGGAGTTGCATTGAGTTTGAATTCTGCTTCCCATTTTGATAGGGTATTCATTTGGGAGGGTCGCTGATCAACTAAAGCTGCATATATTGTGGATATGCCATGTTTAGGGTATGTGGGTTGAGAGTAAAACCTGTGGAGTGTTTCAGGGATAGAAGCTACCGATGGGAGTTTAGAAATTTTAAGGAAGTGGCTGATCCTTATATGTGTATAAGCTTCGGAATCTGGGAGATGAAATTCATTTTGAAGGTCCCTGAAAGTTTTTAGTGTCTTCTGAGATGTGAGGTCTAGTGGGAGTTAATTTTATAGGTGTACCATTGCTGGATCCTGAGATCTGGGATTTGATCTGCTAGTGCTCTAAGAGGAATGGAATAGGCATGAGTGGGTTGGCTAGGAGGTGTGTCATGCATTTACTTCTTCCAGGCTTAAAGTGAAGCTTTCACTGACTGGGAGGAAGGTGTCTTAGATAACGGGGAGTTCGCAGTAGTGAGAAGAAGGGTGTTCAGTGGAGTGTTGGTTGTGTGATGTGGGGATTCCGTACTTGACTAAATTTTATTGGAAAGGGGGTGCCACCAATAGTATAATTGGTCTGAGATAGAGGCATATTAATAGTTGTGAATATGGGGAAGCCCTACCCTGCCCTGATTACAATGTCTTTTTAAGATATGGTGAGCACACCTAGGAGGTTTCTTATTTCATATGAATTTTTTTCATCTGTCCTGTCACTAAGGAGAAAAAGGCTTGAGGAACTGGGAACACTACTGTACAAAAGTTTTCCAGCAGAAAATATAGTTTAATGTAGAAAAACCTTAGTGAATTTGTCCAGCTCTAAATCAGGGAACAACCCTAACAGGCACTGTTTAGGGCTTAGAGTCAAGGGGGAGCCCATGGTATCGTATAGGATGTTAATCACTTGTGACCAGAAACTCTGAGTCACCGGACATTGTCATATTAAATGGTAAAACGTACCCACTTCTCTTAAACAAATGGGACAGTTGGTATTCTGCTCTTTTTTGTACCAAGCTAGCTGCAGAGGAGTAAGATAGGTGCAATGTAATAAAAATAGTTAAGTGAGACAATCCAATAATTTAGGTGATACCGCATTGCAACTGTCCAGGACCTCATCCCATTTCTCAGACATCATCCAATACACCCAGGTCTGTCTCCCATCGTGTCTTAATCCCATAGACCAATATAGTTGAAGAAGGAAGGAGTAACATACTGTAAAATATTGAAATCAACTTAAAAGGACCTTTAATCACCTCCATAAGGGATTGGAGACTGATTGGGGGAGTGCACGGCGAGCTTCCAAGTACCTAAAGAACATATCGTTTGTCAAGGCAAATTTTGCTTTAAATTGATTCATTGTTTTGAGATTCCCATTAGATAACAGGTGAAACAAATAATATATTACCCTTGTACTCCAGATATCAGAGTCTGGAATTGTGGGGAATTCAGGTATTGTTGTATTATGCCAAAGGGGTTTATAGTCATTGCATTGGGAATAATTTAGTTTTTTCAAGGCCAGATCCTATATTCGCCTGTGGTTATATAATAGAGATTTTCTATCCCCAATAACCTCCGCTCCTCTGAGACCACTGGAGATAGCGCTAAAAGGGTCAGAGGACATTTGTGACCAAGACGGGCATAAAAAAATATTAAACCTTAAGCTATCTGTTTTATCAACATAATAAAGCTGAGATAATTGAGCTGCTATGTAATATAGGTCAGGAAGGGCTGCTCCCCCTAAGTCTGTGGGGTTCTTTATTGTACACTAGAGCAGTTTATGTCTATTGTTCCCCCACACAAATGGTTTGAGTAAAGCTTTTTGGATTGTAAGTATTTGAGAGGAAGATATATCACTGAGTGCCAAAGAAAATACAATATTTTTGGGAAGAAGCATTTTGATTAGGTCTACACGTCCCATTATTCCCAGCAGTAGACAAGCCCAAATCTTGGTTTTAGATTTATTTAGCTCAAAAAGGGGTTCTGTGTTAACAGGGACAGCTGGAGAGATGGTACCGTAGATACCTATGTATTTATTTTGCTGACCCTTTGTGGTGTAAGGTTCACCTGATCTCTAGGTGGTGGGAAGCTACTGCATCTATAGGAAGAATTTGGGATTTTTCCCAGTTTATTTTCAGGCCAGAAAAGTTTCAGGATTTCTCAGTAAGTTGTAGAGTTGTTGAAAAAGAGGGACTAGAGTCTTCTAAGTACAGCAACGTGTCATCTGTGTACATGCATATATTTTCTACAAGGGGACCTTTACACAGACTATGAATCATCGGGTTTTATCGTATAGCCATAGCAAGAGGTTCTGCAACTAACGCATATAATAGAAGGGGATAGGGCGCATCCTTGTCTGGCTCCTCTAGTAAGTGGGAATAGGTCAGAAACCTAGCCATTTGCCAATATTTTAGCTACTGGGGCTTGATACAGCAGTCTAACCCATTTTATAAATTTGCGACCAAAGGCGTAGCATTCTAGACACTTCCAAAGATAGCACAACTCGACTGAATCAAAAGCCTTAGCTTTATCTTAGGCTACTATCACTCTTGTACCGGGATTTTCATGTGGAGCCTTGAGATTAATGTATAGTCTCCTTAAATTAAAGGAGGTATTTCGACCTGGCATGAAGCAAGATTAATCTGTATGGATCAGGGTAGGTATTACTTGATCAAGAAGGTTGGCAAGTATTTTAGCTGGAATTTTGATAATCCACTTGCAGAAGTGAGATAGGGCAATATGCTTCAGTCAGAACTGGATCTTTTCCGAGTTTAGGTATTAAAACCATAAGCGCCTCTCTCATAGAAGGGGATAAAGCAGATACTTCAGATATATTTTTAATAAGAGATAGGAGTTTCAGTAGCAAGAATTCACTGTATTGTGAGTAGTATTCTATGGGTAAGCCATCAAGTCCTGGGGATTTATAGTGAGCGAATTTCCACATTGCTTCAGCTATCTCATCAGTCTTAAAGGGTGCCTCCAACATATTTATTTGTTCCACTGTTAGTTGGGGAAATTGTATACCATCTAGAAAATTGTCCTTTGGCAGCATGTCATCGAATATAGTAGAGGTATATAGCTGCTTGAACTTTTCTGTCACCTGCCCAGGTTCCGTAATAGCTTCTCCTGCAGAGTAGCACAGTGTTATGACCACTGGAGGTCTGTCTTCACAATGTACTAAGTAAGCAAGAAGCTTACTGGCCTTCTCACCATGCTCAAAAAATTTTTGTCTGTGGAAAAAAGTTTTTGCCTGGTCTTTTCATATTGTATTTAAATGACTAGTCTGATTTGTAATTTAGGTTCAGCAACGTGTGCAGGTGAGGAGTCTATAACATAATGTCTTTCGGTAGAGGACAGTACTGTTATTGCTTGGTCAAGAACAGCCTCAGTTGTAGAATCAATTAATATATGAGACAGTTGTAGACATGACATGGAGATTAAATGAGTCCCAGACTGCTAAAGGGGAGGCAATATTTTAATTTTCTCTAAAATATGTTTTCTATACTATAGTAAGGTCCTCTTTCTCTGGTAGAAGGGTGTGCCAAAATGGGTTCAGTCGCCAGGCAGGTGGGGGTTGATTATGATGTAATCTTACTGTTATCCAATATAGGCTATGGTCTGACAGCAGTCAAGGATTGAACTCCAATAATCTCGGCAATAGAATTTGGAATTGTAATATAAAATCTATGCGGGACATAGAACGATGCGATAAAGAGAAACAGGAGAAGGCTGGGGTAGAAGGGTTTTTATATCGTCAACTGTTAATTAGATTGAAATCTGCAATAAGTCTGGAGAATCTGTTTGTAGGGATACTAGACTGTACGTGTTAATTAATTTGGAGTTTGTCTAGGCAAGGATTCAAAGTTGTATTAAAATCCCCAAGCCATACAGCCGGGGCTTTCCATTCACTTAAAATAAAATTGTTTTATTTTTTTTTCATACAATTTTATTTCAATTCAGTCTTTTAATAAACTGTTTTGAAGTTGTCCATTTAACACAACGTTTTGACTTTACAGTTGACCAAATTCTGGTGGTCTCTCGAACACAAGGTTGCTAGATTGCTTAGTTTCTAGCTATTACTTGAGATTTACCTGTGATTCCTGGAGCCTTGAAAATGGTTAAAAGTGACAAAAAATTGCATGTATAGCCAGCTTAGGTTTAGTGTTACATGGAGAATGGCCTTATGCAGGTAGAATTTTATTCCAGCATTTGTATGGAAATTCAGAAAAATTGTTTGTCAGAGAATTACCATTATGGACTCAACAGATTTCATATGGAAACCCTGAAAATGTTGTTTGCCATGCCAATGTTTTAAATTCTGAGTTTGTTTTTAGGATGCACATCCACATTACAATGATTATGTTTTCTGTTTTCCTGAAAGAAAAGCACAGGTACGGTCATTTCAGAAAAAAAAATCTTCTTTGATTTCTGCAAATTTCTTTTGAATGCTGCAAAAATATTTTTTTCAAATAATATTCTTCTGTTATATGGCCAGTTTTAGCATTAGGTGGCTGTTTGTGAGGCAATACTGGCTTCTTCTGCCTGAACAGAACATTTAACAGGCATGCCTTCATTTTTATATTTTGAAAAGAAAATTCTCATAACTTAGAGGCTAATTGGTTAATTGATTCACATTTTCTAATATGCAAACAATATCTAGGAACATACACGAAAACAGAAAGAAATCCATGAAGGATTGTATGCTACTTTTGTCTTTTTTTTAGTCTGGTTTTAGGAGAAGATAAAAAATATTGACTGACAAAATGCTATGCCAGACATATCAATATGCTAAAAGCATTAATTGCATTCATTGCCCATTGTAGAATGTTTACAAACCAGGTTACATTTTAACAACCCTTTTAAAACACAGAGAACAAGGAATTCCTGGGAGTTTTGACTTTATCCTTTTATCTGCTTAGTTCTTGTTACTTTGTACTAGCCTCCATCCTAGGAGTAAGTATAGTGATCAATATGTAGAACTGGATTTAAAATCCAGACAAAAATCGAGACAATCCAGACAATATTTGTCTTTGTTCACATTTCTTTAGAGTTAAACAGGGCTCTTTATGCGTTAAACAAATAACAGTAATAAAGCAACTAATTGTACGTTACTAGTGCATATTAAAACTACCAAAAACTGATATATGAGTTTGTGGGGTTCCGCAAAGTTAAAGCGGAAATATACTCTTCTTCAGCACTGCTGTTTACCGGAGCTCTCCCAAGGCCCCTCATATGCTCTCTTGAATTATAACAGTGAACTTTAATGGTAGCTCCCCTTTAGCTGTCAAATTAGACAATTCCTTAGTTTGGCAACATATCAAACCTGAATATATTTCATTGCTTGGATGATATAGTCTTACATGCAGAAATACTTTTAATAAACCTTTTCAAACATGCTGCAATTAAAAAGTGTACAATGTAACTCAAGTCTGGCAGGGAAACAGGGTAAGGGGGAAAAAGGGGAGGGAAGGGAAAGGGAGGAAAGGAAATTGCCAGCAAATCCTGGAAATGGGGATTTGTATGTGTCCAAAATATCCAACAAAATCAAATTAAAAATATGTACATTTTATTTTTGATACAAAAAGATAAAAATGCAGTCAATGTTAACATGTCAGAATAAATTCATATAATGCATAACATCATCTGGTTGGAGGATCAACGCGTTTCGCTCAAAACCGATGAGCTTCCTCAGGATCCAATTGTGTACATACAGAAAACCCCTTTTGAATTTCCAGGAGACGGTGCCAGGGTTGCGTAGACAGAGATCCACTCTCCACCCAATTTTTACATGCTGCAATTAACTGCATAAATAATGTGAATACAATTTTTAATATTTTAATTTCTGTACTGATATGGACTTTATAGTTGTATAATAAACATCAACTCTGGGCTCCCACCCAAAAGCCCCATTCCCCTCTAGAGGCTCCAGTTGCATTTGAATACTTACCATTTCCAGAAATCTTTATGCGACATGCAGGATCTGCTTCATCTTTGGATTTTCCTTCAGTGATGAGTGGTCCTGAATGATGCAGAGTGAGGCTTTTATAATGTTGATGTCAGTGCTGCTCTATGCATCATTACACTCTGAGCGTAGGGTGCCTTAGGGACAACCCCTTATGTGACTAAGGATTTAATGGTAAATCTAATGAGTGACCTTTTCATATAGTACCTATTTTTTTTATTTGGTTATACAGATCATTGGTGTAGTATAATAGAATACTGTGCTGGTTATCTGTTGATGATATCTCTTGATGCAAATGAGTATGTCCTAGACTCCAAGAGCCTTACCCTGAAAACAAAGGGTTATGTTTACATTTAAGAAGGAGATGTGAGGTTGGGGTTTCAGGAGAGTTATGGATGGCTTTCAGTTCATGGGTACTGCTGTCTGTTTGAGAGAAACCAGTAAGCAGAAAACCAGCATTCAATCAGCTGCCAATAGCTGCAAGCGCTAATCAGTGTATTCTGGCGGGGATGCAGAGAATCCCACATCACACATCATTGTGAGGATGCAGGGATCTGTTTGTTTGTTTGTTTTTTGTTCAACCTGCTGTTGAAAGAAGAAACTGAACATGTATACCCAGCTTAAAGGCACACACGATAAGAAAATCTGAAGGGAAATTCCGTCCGACGACCGATCTGCCGATTTTCGGATTGTTAGTATGGTGCTTTCGACAGCTGACTCCGACTTTTCGGCCCAAAAATTCCTGATGTGCAGGCTATAAAATTTTTATCGTCCGTCAACACAACATCCAATTTTCGTCTCATTAGTACAGTTTTTGATGGAAAAAAATCTTAATAGCAAGACTAGGCATGCTCAGAGACGAAAGAACACATACAAAAAAATCCAATACATGACATCACTTCTGAAGTAGAATTCTGTCATACAGGAAAATTCGTATGAAAATAACCTCTTCACTTTCCACATCAGACTGGCATGCCACAAAAAACGGACGACAGATCGTTCGATAATCTGATCGTGTGTACGGGGCTTTAGGGTTAGGTTACAGGGATGTATAAGAGGACTAAGGGTTCTGTTTATAAAACATTAGCTGTGTGAATGTCTCAAGCATTTGAACAATCACAAATATTACCCATAAGTTGTGTAATATGTAATATACTTCCTATGATCATCAGCTCCATCAATTGGCCATCAGGGGTATTTTCCTGATTGAAATCTTTTAGGAAAATATCGCATAAGGGCCACTAGATGGAGCTGATCATCACAGGAATTAAGCATATTACACAAATTAAGGGCATTATTCGCAACAGCTGGGGAAATGCTTGAGACATTCGTAACGTAAATTTTTTTATGAATAAACCCCCTAATGTTCAGCGTTGCATTTCATGCTAGGTATTCTAAGTGAAAAAATACCAGAACCACTCTCTCAGGCTAATGCATCTCATTTAGGTTTTCAGAGTTTAGCCAGTTTCTGTAATGGAACATAAATCTTCCTTGTTTATTTTATCTATTTTACAGACAGTATGCTTCAAACCTGAAATATTAGAGCTAATCTATGTGACTCAGAAGAATGCCCCAATTACCGTTTATCCACTTCAGCTCCAGAAGATTTACCCTCCTTCATGACCAGGCCATTTTTTTGCAATACAGCACTGCGTTAATTTAACTGACAGTTGCACGGTCGTGCGATGCTGAACCCCGAAAAAATGTTTTTCCTTTTTTTCCCCCAAAAAATAGAGCTTTCTTTGGTATTGGGCTTGGTATTTCATTACCTCTGCAGTTTTTATGCTTTGCGCTATAAACAAAAAAAAAATCAAAATTAAAAAAAACAAACAATGTCTTTTAATTTCTGCTATTAACCAAACCAAATAAAAAAAATTAAAAATCTAATTTCTTCATAAATTTAGGTCAATATGTATTCTGCTACATATTTTTGGTAAAAGAAATCCCAATAAGCGTATATTGATTGGTTTGCGCAAAGGTATAGCAACTACAAACTATGGGATATTTTTATTTTTTATACTCGTAATGGCGGTGATCAGCAACTTATAGTGGGGATGCGATATTGCCGCGGACAAACCGGACACCTAACTGACACTTTTGACACTTTTTGGGGACCAGTAACACTAATACAGTGATCAGTACACTGTCACTGTACTAAAGACACTGGCAGGGAAGGGGTTAACATCAGGGGCGGTCAAAGGGTTAAATGTGTTCCTAGTGAGCGCTTAACAACTGTGGGGGATATGCTTTGACTGGTAGAAGTTAAAGATATGTGTTCCTGCTTAGCAGAAGCACAGGATCAGTACATTCCCCTCTCACAGAACAGCGGTCTGCCTTCTTTACATAGACAGACCGCCGTTGTGCCTGTCTCCTGAACGATTGGTGGGTCCCGGCAGACATAGCATCCTCTGGACCCGCTGATTGGCTCCTGCTGTGTCCAATCACAGTGAAAATGGGTCACCGGCGACGCACGCGCCCGAGACCCAGAAGTGTCAGATCACGTACTGGGTATGGGATCTGGCACCGGACAGCTGCCCTGCCGCAGTAAATGTGTGTGGGGCGGTCCACAAGTGGTTAAATCTCTTTTTAATGTGTGTTCCCTTAGATGCTTTAGTCTGTGGGGCTGACTCATCTGATGATATTTTACTGCCTATTGATGATATTTAGATAATTAGGTAAGTTTGTTTTCTAGCTAAGAAAAATGATCTTCCACCACTTCCGGAACGCCCGCTGCAGTTTTACGTTGGTACTTTGACATTAAATACCTGGGTTATGGCAGCAGATAGCTGCCATAACGCTGGTGTTTTTTTTACAGGGCGGGCAGTCCTCTTTCACATTAAAGTGGTCCCTGTGGCGGATTCACCACGGGATCGCTTTTATGGGTGGCAGGAGAGGTACACCTCTCCTCCAGTCGCTTCTCGGTCATTTTACCCGCTTACCGGAGCCGTCAGTAGCGGGCAAAATGATCCGGTCCTTTCCCCTCCTAGTCAGGAAATCGAGTGAGGGCAAGCTGGCCCCCACTTGACTCTATGGCCTTGGAGGACTGTCACTCCCAACGGCCTTAAAGGGCCCATTTTTCATGATGGAAAAAAAAATGACATTTTTTTTTTGCTTGTTAGTGTAGATTTGAGATCTGGGGTCTTTTTGACCCCAGATCTCACATTAAAGAGGACATGTCCTGCTTACATTCCTTGTAAAGGGAATAAAAGTGATCACATTTTTTTTTTCAAAGGGACAGTTTAAAAAAAAAATGAAAAGTAAAAAAATGGAAAAAAAGCCCACATATGTAAACAGTGTTCAAACCACACATGTGAGGTATCGCCGCAGTTGTTAGAGTGAGAGCAATAATTCCAGCCCTAGACCTCCTCTGTAACACTAAACTGGTAACCTGTAGAAATTTTTAAAGCATCGCCTATGGGGATTTTTAAGTACCAATGTTTGTCGCTATTCCACAAGCGTGGGCAATTTTGAAGCATGACATGTTAGGTATTTATTTACTCGGCGTAATATTATCTTTCACATTATAGAAAAAATTGGGCTAACTTTACTTTTTTCTTATTTTTTTAATTTAAAAAAAAGTTTAATTTTTCCCAAACAAAATTGTTTTTACAAGACAGCTGCGCAAATGCAACATAAAGTATTGCAAAGATCCCTATTTTATTCTCTATGGTCTCTGCTGGAAAAAAATACATAATGTTTGGGGGTTCCAAGTAATTTACTAGCAAAAAATACTGATTTTAACTTGTAAACAACAAGTGTCAGAAATACAGTAGGCCTGGCCCTTAAGTGGTTAATAACAAATTAAACTTCAAAAACATGGGCATTAAAGCTGAACTCTGAGTACAAAAACTTTAATGTAAATGTATGCAGATTCACCAAAACTTTATGACCACTGTGAATAACATTGATTGTCTCCTTACAATGACGTATGTGATACATTAGGCAGCAAGTAGACCCTGAAGAATTTGAAAAAAATCCTTCATATAGATTAACCACAAAGCAGTGGGGCAGAGGAACCCGCCAGTAGGGGGCGAGGGACGCTGACTCACCCAACCAAAACTGCGGGAGCAGAGAGCCAACACTGCATGAGTGTCAAAACAATAAAAGGAAAAAATTGGGCCATGGGGGATTTTTATGGTGCCGTAAAAGTAAATATACACACAATTCATAGAAAAAATGATGTATAAAATTGAACAGCTTTATTAATACAGACAAACAGACTATTAAAATCTTGCCAAAAATGACGAGAAAATACATAACATTTTCACAGACAAAACCATGATAATATTGCTTAATAAATGGGGCATGGACTGATAAACAATGAACTGTTGTCGGTAGTAAAGTAAGATGTTCCTACTACAGAGTAGCAGGATGGTCCATGTCCAATTGAGCACTTGACATGTTTCGCAGTGATTAAACCGCTTCTTCAGAAGTTTGGTATAAGCTGAAATAATAAACAACAGCGTCAAAAAGTAAATAGAACATATCAAAAAAATGCAGAGTGACAACACAGTCAGAAGAGCCGCCAGGAATGCCCAACCATCACCGTAACACCTCCACCAATGATGTTAAGGAAAGGGAAGCAAAGAAAGCCGCATCAAACCCCCCCCCCCCCCCAGGTGGGTGGGGTGTGGCTAAGAAAGAAAAACGCCAAAGCAATGTGCATTTTTATTTTATGCTGGAAGTATAAAATGGTGGGAAAAGAAAAACACATAGGTATAAGACTATATGTAAAAAAAATAATTAAATCCCACCTATATTGCCCAAGGCACATTGCTTTTATTTGTAAATGAAAAGGTGGAAAATCACTGATGTTCATACTAAAAGTAAGGGCACCCACTTTGAATATTTCATGATGGGAATCAAGGATCCTAAAGTAAAATAATTAAGATGATTTATATAGAATGAATAAAAAGAATATACGCAGACATATCCATATATAATTAGATATATCCATACCTAGGCAGTAAGGAATCCTGATTTATTCATATTCAAGAGGTGGACAAAAAATAAGCACAAAAGCTTGCAAGCGGTCAATTACAGTTCCCAGTGCTAAAGAAGGCCTTATAAAATCGGTATCTATGATATGTTTGAAAAGTTAAGTATGTTGCTGCATAGAAGTAAGCCCCAGTACTTGGCTTATAGCAAAGATAGTATCCTTATTGGGAGGTACAAAGCACTGCAAAAGATATAAAGAGCATACAGAGTGATGTTAGTATTAGCAGTTAGATTATATAGAGAGAGAGTCCAGCAGTATGTAATTAATGAAACTAAAGGAGCAACTTGTTGTAGAGTGTACCTGTTAGGGAAGCTTGCATCAGACTGACCGTCAGTGTGGAACAGCTGAAAGGCGGCGTTCTTAATGAGCACACACAATTCGGCCATTAACCAATAGCCAAAGACGACCGGGATGACCGAACCCCCTGTCAAAGTGTGCACGCGTGGGACCGCGCATGCGCACTGAATGAAAATGGCTGTTGCGGAGTAGGGAAACTCCAAGCCAGATGGACCAGGGGAGGCGGCAAGAGGAGGGGCGAAGAAACGTCCCAGATCTCATCGCCACCCCTCCTGACAGGGCACACCCACCTGGAAGGGCAAAGGCGGCCATCAAGCTCCCCCTGGTGGACAAAGACGGCGGCGAGGAGCAGGACACCGCGGCGGCCGATCCGGAAATGGAAAATCTCTCCTGCGTTGTCACTGTGTGGGATGTGAATCATATCAATCAATACACAATCATTAAAATACACAATGTGTTTAAAGAGAGAATATAACGTAAGAGAGAAAAAAAAAAAAAGAGAGATAATATGCAAAAGACAAAAGACAATACAATTTGACTAAATCATTAGTTGACAAGACATATAAAATTATAATGGAGAAAAAGGAATCACCTCTGATTCTGTGCCTCTTTCTTTCTGCAATCTCTATGTAATTGCCGCCTCCCTTCTTCTTAAGTAGACCCTGAAGTTGATGTGTTGAAAGCCACAAAAATTGGCATTGCAGTGTGGGGTTGCATAGCTGCAGACTGGTCAGGGTGCCCATGCTAACCCATGTCCCCAGCCAAAAGCGCCCCCAATAGGCACGTGAGCATCAGAACTTGACCACGGAGCAATGGAAGAAGGTGGCCTGTTCCAATAAATTATGTATTCTTTTAGATCATAGAAAGAAATGGCACCGGGATGCATTATGGGAAGAACAGGTGATGCTTTAGGCAATGTTCTGAGAAACCTTAGTCCTACCATTCATGTGGATGTTACTTAATATGTACCACATATCTAAATATTGCTGCTGCTTACTTACATCCCTTCAAGGAAATGGTATTCTCTGATGGCAGTGGCCTCTTTCAGCTGGATGTTGCACCCTGCCACACTCAAAAATGGCTCAAGAATGGTTTGAGTATTACAACAAGGACTTTGAGGTGTTGAATTGGCATCCAAATTCTAGCTCTCAATCAAATCGAACATCTATGGCATGTGTTGGAAAAACAAGTCTTGTCCAAGGAGGCCCAACACTGCAACCTACAGGATTTAAAGTATCGCTACTAAAGGCTTGGTGCCAGATACCACACCATACCTTCAGACATCTAGTGGCATTTATGCGTCAATGGGTTCAGGCTGTTTTGGCAGCAAAAGTGGGAACTACTCAATATTAGGTGGGTGGTCCTAATAATAATGCATTCTATGCATTAAAATAAAAAGCCTTCTGTGTGCAGCAGCCCCCCTCAGCCCACCTAATACTTACCTGAGCCCCATCCCCATCTAGCGATGTTGCACAGGAGACTCGGCTGTCCAAGACTCTCCCTCCTCATTGGCTGAGACAGCAGTGAAGTGCCATTGGCTCCAGCTGCTGTCAATCAAATTTAGTAAGCCATCGAGGAGAGAGAGGGGGCGGGCCGACCATGACTGTGTCTGAATGGACACATGGAGCTGCGGCTTAGCTCTAGTGCCCCCATAGCAAGGTGCTTGCTGTGGGGGCACTGTCAGGAACTCCCTGTACCCAGTAAGATGTGTGATCCTATGGGTACCCTTTGAACTAGGCATAGGATCGCAGATGCAAGCATGCACAGGAATGTTCACCAGACGCGCACGCATTAGCTATTACATTGGTGCCAATGGGCCTATATAAGGGCAGCAGCTGCACTAGTGCCATGCTGTCTGATCTGCAGCTTTACCCTGTGTTCTGTTCCTGTTGCTGTACTTGATCTAGTTTTGACCCGGCTTCCTGACCATGCTGCCTATCTCGGCTTGCCTTGACCTTGTTATATCTGTTATCTGCCTGATTTCCTGTTGCCAACCACTGCCTGAACTTTGACCATTCTCTGCCTGCTGTTATATTAAATCTGATCCTCCGTGTATGTCTGTGTGGCTTGTCTGACCCCACACCAGTCTTCTGCCATCCAGCTATGTGTAGCTCCAGCGATGTTGTCCTCCATCTGCGGCATACCTGCATCCGCTGTTCCTGCTGCCATCTGCTGCTCAGAGTTCCAGTCCAGTCCTGCAACTCGTCTGCTACTTATCTCTGCTGCCAACGGAGAATCTTGCAGGCACTTTTACCTTGCTGTCGCAACTCCAGTGGTCCTTGAGCTGGAGCTGTACAAGGGGTCTCCTTCTGCTCATCAGGCTCTACTGGAAGGTATGTGACAGGCACTCAACAGGAGTGAGGGGCCGGGAGAGCCGAAGAGGGACCCGCGAAAAAGATGATCTGGGCTGCTCTGTGCAAAACCACGACACAGAACAGGTAAGTATAACTTTTTTTTTTTTTAAACAAAAAAAATAGAGACCTTAATACCACTTTAATAGCCAAAATAGAGAAAAATCCACTTTGTGGGCATCAATGTCTTTGTAAACCCTAGTTATTACAGTGTAAAATTAGTAGTGACATCATCACTGTGCTGAACATAGTCTGTGTGTAGAGAGCAGAGCTGTGGAGGGAACCTTCTAGAATATTGTTTTTTTTTTATATTTTCATTCTTTTTCATTTATATAATGAAAAAATACAAAACCCAGTGGTGATCAAATACCACCAAAGGAAAGCGCTATTTGTGTGAAAATACTATATACATTTAATTTGCGTATAATGTTGCATGACCGTGCAATTGCCAGTTAAAGTAGCGCAAAATAGCAAAAAATGCTCTGGTCATGAAGGGGTAAAACCTTTCCTGGGGGTCAAGTAAATGTAAGTGATAAAACTAAAAGGTTTTGTGGTTAAGGTGTGTATTTTTTGCAGATGACACCAAGAAGTGCAATAAGGTTGATATCCCTGGAGGAGTTTGTAATATGGAAAATGATTTGGCATTGATGGAAGATTGGTCAAAGCAGTTGAAACTGCAGTTTTATGTTTATAAATGTAAAATAGTGCAACTGGGGAAAACAAATCTCTTGATAGAGTACAATATTGGATGTACAGTCTTAGCCAGCATTACAGAGGAAAAAGATTTAGGGGTACTTATGTCAGATCAATGCAAACTAAGCAAACAGTGTGGCCAGGCAATGGTAAAAGCAGATAGAATTCTCGGTTGCATGAGGTAGACCTCATTTAGAATACTGTGTCCAGTTCTGGAGACCTCACTTACAAAAAGATATTGATAAAATAGAATGAGTGCAGAGACAGGTAACACAAATGTTAAAAGGTCTTGGGGATAAAACATATTGAGAGAGACTTCAGAAACCTAATATGTAACGTCTGGAGGAAAGAAAGGAAAGAAAGACATGACTGAAACCTTTAAATAAATTAAGCCAATATACAGTATCTCACAAAAGTGAGTACACCTCTCACTGTACACTCACTACTTTACATTGTAGCAAAGTGTAATTTCTTCAGTGTTGTCACATGAAAAGATAGAATAAAATATTTACAAAAATGTGAGGGGTGTACTCACTTTTGTGAGATACTGTTCATCATCAAGCCATCATACATCATTCATCTAATCATATATCCTCATCGATGAATACGTTTAGGAGGGCCGCATTTTCAATATAAAGCTAAGATCAAGAAAACTGGGACATAACCTCAAACTAGCAGAAGGAAAGTTCAAAATGAATCTTAGAAAGTATTATTTTACCGAAAGATTAGTTGATGGTTGGAATTCACTTCCAGCAGAGGTAATGAGTCAGTCAATAATAAGTGGATTCAAACATGCTTGGAACAAACATAGATCTATACTCAAAAATAAGTTAAAAATAAATAAATTAACAAACAAAAACATGTATAAATATACCGTATACTAACCACTTGCCGACCTGCCACAGTACATATACTGCCTGCAAGGCCGGTGATAAGCCAGTACAACCGGCCCTGTTGTACCAGGCCCAGAGTCCTCAGCTCATCAGGGGGGCCCGGGCAATCTAAAATCAAACACACAGCGCAGAATAAAAAAATAAAAAGCCTTTCTGAATTAACACCAGGCAGCACCCCCTCCTACTGACTTAGCTGGGCGTGTTTTTCCTTTTTCTGGGCCCCTCTGCAATGATGTGCTGGTGGGTGTGTGGGAGGGACTGCTTCTCCTATTTCGGGCGCATGTCAATTCCGTGCCCGCTCCACATAGGGTTCTCTGCATATTGCCTTCCCTGCCCTGGCGGAGTGATCTGTCTTCCTCTGCTCAGGGCCCTCAGCTCTGCTCCCCACTTGGCCTGGAAGCTGTGAGGCGGCAGAGGAAGCAGCTCAGACGACATTTGTCCAGGCAGCAGGCAGCAGCACTGCAGACACTGAGGGAAAGGAGAGGTAACTAAGGAGAAGAAGAGGTTCGTGATCGTGGGGCTGCCAGTGCCTAACACTGTGTTAGGACTGTCTGAAGACACATTTA
Source organism: Pelophylax lessonae (assembly GCF_965119305.1). NCBI lineage: Eukaryota > Metazoa > Chordata > Amphibia > Anura > Ranidae > Pelophylax > Pelophylax lessonae. The sequence goes on from NC_138772.1 coordinate 383,827,460, forward strand.
TTTCACACAAAGTCAGGCAGGGCTATAAATTCAAGGAAAGACCAGAAAGTCCAGTTTGTCTCTTTATTTATTTGACTTTGTGAACCTTTGCAGGATTGCTGTAGCTAAATATGTAAATTGTTGGAAAGAGGGATGGCGCACTACGGTGTGGAAATTAGCCATGCATCATAAGTCAAAACACTGGCAAAAAGTGTTGGTAGAAGGGTATCGTAGAAGTTTTATTAATGAAGATTAAAAACAAACCGGTCCTGGAGTCTCCGGTGTCACTCTGGGGTGCTGTAGTTGTCCCATGCCTTGAAGAGCAGGATGGCCCAAACACAAAGGTGGTAAAGGGGGGGAGTGTGAAATCCCGGGGGTCCAGAGGAACGCCAATGCGGATCGATGTGACCGTTCGAGTGCTGTGTGCGGCCGCTACACAGACCGAATACCAGATATGCCGCTATCGCCAGAAATGTCCCCTGGATTAGTCAAAGTGCATGCGCGCGAAACATGTAGTAACGGCAACCAGAAGCTTGCGCCCCATCTCTTACATCCGGTCAGCGTTCCATCAGAGTTCCGGTCGTCACTTCCGGTGACGTAATCCAGGGGACATTTCCGGCGATAGTGGCATATCCGGCATTTGGTCTGTGTAGCGGCCGCACACAGCACTCGAACGGTCATATCGATCCGCATTGACATTCCTCTGGACCCCCGGGATTTCACACTCCCCCCCCTTCACCACTCTTTGTGTTTGGGCCATGCTGCTCTTCAAGACATGGGACTCCCGCAGCACCCCAGAGTGACACTGGAGACTCCAGGACCGGTTTGTTTTTCATCTTCATTAATAAAACTTCTACGATACCCTTCTACCAACACTTTTTGCCAGTGTTTTGACTTATGATGCATGGCTAATTTCCACACCGTAGTGCACCATCCCTCTTTCCAACAATTTTCATAGTTTGCACATCATCCTGTGTCAGGGATTTGGCAGCCTAGGTGTCACAGTATCCATTGGTTCCACCCTTTACCCCACAGCCATTTGGCATCACGACCCCACAGGAACATATCCAAGGGACTAGCGCCAGGACAATTTTTTGTTTGACGTAGCTAAATATGTGCTTACCTGGTATTATTTCCCAAGTCAGCCTAAAGACTTCTATAGTAAATAATTAAAAAAAAAGTAATGCTTTGACATGTGTGCTTTTCAATCAAGCTTTCTGAGAACAGAAAAGCTTTTTTTTTTTCAGGTTGGAAATGAAATGCTAAATAACCATATAGCAATGTCATTGAAGGCATCCTGACACTTCTGTTACAAGGGGAAGTATCAAGAATTCAATACCTAATGAACAAAGAGGGTTCTCTCTGCTAGAGGTGGGAAGCATTGTGACACTGCCCTAAAAATCACTGCTTTCAGTTTATCTAAAAACTCCGATCCCAGACAGAGAGAAAGAAAGAGAGAGAGAGAGAGATGGGAAGAGAGAGACTGAGAGGAGAAGAGAGAGAAATATATAGATGGGGAGAGAGATGGAGAGACAGAGAAAGAGATTGAAAGAAAGAGATGGAGAGAGACAGACAGAGAAAGAGATAGATAAATGGAGAAAGAAGCAGAGAGGGAGCGAGAGAGATGGAGAAACAGAGACTGAAAGACAGAGATGAAGAAAACGAGAAAAATAGACAGATAGATATTATATCATTTAAGATACAGAGAGAGAGAGAGAGAGAGATGGAGAAAGAGAGAGACAGAGAGAGGGGTGGAGAGAGAGAGATGGAGAGAGCAATAGAGAAAGAGAGAGATAAAGAGAGAGAGATGGAAGGGGAAAGAGACTGAAGACAGAGATGGAGAAAAAAAGATATAGAGAGAATTACAGATGGAGGGGCAGACAGAACGAGAGACAGAAAGAGAGAGACAGAGAGAAAGAGACAGATAGATGAGTATTATATAATATGAGAGAAAGAGAAATGGAGAAAGAAGCAGAGAGGGAGAGAGAGAGATGGAGAAACAGAGACTGAAAGACAGAGATGAAGAAAACGAGAAAAAGAGACAGATAGATATTATATAATTTAAGATACAGAGAGAGAGATGGAGAGAGCAATAGAGAAAGAGAGAGATAAAGAGAGAGAGATGGAAGGGGAAAGAGACTGAAGACAGAGATGGAGAAAATGAGATATAGAGAGAATTACAGATCGAGGGGCAGACAGAAGGAGAGACAGAAAGAGAGAGACAGAGAGAAAGAGACAGATAAGTATTATATAATATGAGAGAGAGAGAGAAATTGAGAAAGAAGCAGAGAGGTAGGCAGAAAGAGAGAGGGGAAGAGAGAGAGATGGAAAATGAGAAAGAGAGATAGAGAAAGAAAGAGAAGTAGAGAGAAAGATAAAGAAAGAGACAGAGATAAAGATTGTATAATACAGAATAAAGATAGAGAGAGAGAGAGAGGAAGAGAGACTGAAAAGATAGAGATACAGCAGAGAGAGATTTTATATCATAGATAGATAAAGAGAGAGAAATGGACAGAGAGGGAGAAAGAGAGAGCAGAAAGATATATGGAGAGAGAGGAAAAGATGAGATAACAAAAAAAAGAAAGTAAGAGGAACAGAGTGAACGAATGAGGGAGGAAAGAGAGAGACAGAGAACAGAAGAGAGTGCAGAGAGGAGCAGTGAGATGAACTGGAAGATCTATATACAGTATCTGAAACATCAGCTTTTATCAGGAGAACATGAACTTGTATAGAAGGCTGTATACGGTGGCACCTGCAGCTCCTCAGGTGCAGAAATTTTATGCCCAGCTTATTTTTAGCCTCCATGTATATGAGGCCTGTTTTTCAAACACCACTGCTTTAAAATGGGGTTGGAATAGCACTGGTGGCAATTTATTTCAGAGCCACCCCAGTGCCATTTCAAAACAGCTAGCTTAGCCTCAGCATTTTCTGTGTGCCCCCTTTGGATTTAGTAGGGGGCCGAACACACAAGAAGGGGGCTTAGTGATGAACTCTTCCTCCAGAAGCTGTAAGCTGGTCTCTCCCCCTCTCCCTGCTGCCAGCTTTTATCTGCTGAGAAAGAGACAGTTGTCCCTCACTAATTCCCCTCCCTGTGTGCCCCCCCCTCCCAGCGCTGGCAATAATGTTAGATCTGCTCCTGAGTTTGTTATCTCTGTAACTTTGTTTCTCTCCCTCTATCTCTCTGATCCAGAGCTCTAACTGCCCAGCCTGTATATTTTTTTTTTTCATCTCATCTTCATTTTTATTTATTAACTCAGTTTTGTCTTTTAGATTTAGGAGGAATTCTGTTATGTTGTATTTGTTTCTGCTAATAATAATTGTATTGTATTTTTAGCTAAATATAGCTTTAATATTTTCTTTGGGGGGCCCTGTCTGGTAGTCTGTAAGGGGCCCCACAATTTCTATCAGCAGCCCTGACTGCCTGCACCAGGTTTAGAGTGTGCAGCCCATCGCCAAAATTACAACTTCAAAAAGCTCACAATCCCTGTTACTAAATTCCTCAGACTGTCTACTTTCCAAAAAGGGGTTATGTGGGGGGGATTTGTACTGTCCTGGCATTTTAGGGTCTTGAGAATTTAGGCTGTCAGTACATAAAAATTAATCAGTTTTTAAATATATTTACCAAAGCTTGTAGACACTATAACTTTCATACAAACCAATTCAAATACACTTATTGGGATTTTTTTTTTAGCAAAGACATGTAACAGAATACATTTTGGCCTTAATTTATGACGAAATTTGATTTTTTTGGAAAAGACAGAAAGTAGAAAATATATTTTTTTTTTTTCAAAAGTTTCGGTCTTTTATTTGTTTATACTTAAAGCATCTGGGTACCGGGAGCCACAATCCACTGTGTCCGGTGGAGTGATGTGCTGCTTGTCCCTCAGCTGGATGACAAACATGTACGTGAGCCATGTAAAATGAGGCTGCAGTGCTCAAATAATGATTTAAAGTGACATATAATCCAAAATACTGATGTGAAAAAAGGGTGTCCTGAGAAAGCGTAATAACGTGAAACGGCCGTAGAGCAGTGCTGCGTGCCAGAGGTCCATAGCCACCAGTACTACTCTGAGTCTGGTGGCTCTTTATGTAAGTGCTTCCATTGACGTCTGCATTTTATGGATCAATATTGGATGTTTTATTCAGCTTTTAGAATTGCCTGTTATGCTTTTTTTTTAACCCCTTAAGCCCCGGAGGATTTGGCTGCTCAAAGACCAGGGCCTATTTTGCGACCAATTTGTTTTCTGCTACATATTTTTGGTAAAAAAAATCACAATAAACGTATTTTGATTGCTTTGCGCAAAAGTTATTGCGTTTACTAACTAAGGGAAAGATTTATGTCATTTTTATTGTTTTTTTTTTTAAACTAGTAATGGCGGTGATCTGCGATTTTTTTTGCTGGACTGCGACATTGCGGCGGACAGATCGGACCCTTGACTAACATTTTTGACACTTTTGGGGGTACCAGTAACATTACTACAGTAATCAGTGCTATTCATATGCACTGTTACTGTAAAAATGACACTGGCAGGGAAGGGGTTAACTTTCTTAGAGATCCAGGGGTTAAGTGTGTTCCTAGGGGCATGCTTCTAACTGTCAAGGGGCGTGGCTTTTCATGTAACCACAGAGACATACGATCCTACATAGCAGGATCGTATAGTCTTTGCTGTTACACCAGGGAGATTGACAGACGGCTTTGTTTACATTAGCCGCCTGCCTTTCTCCCTCTCCAGCAGGAGATCGGGAGTGGCCGGCGGACATTGGAGCCGCCGGTCACTTGCGCGGGGATGGCCGTGAACGAGCGCAGGCAAGAGCGCACCTACAGGCTCCTGGGCGAGCGACGTAGTACTATGTCGCTTTGCCCAGGAGGGGCTGACTGCCGCAGTAAATGTACTTGCGGCGGTCGGCAAGCGGTTAAATAAATACTACACCATGAGGAGATTTTCTCTCTCCTATGTCTGCTGATTTGTGCACCTGTCTTGTTGGAGTATTGAAGAAGGAGATATCCTCTGGTGTGAACTCCCTTATATCCGACTTGACTCAAGACCTGATACTACATTAAAAACGCATTTGCTGTCCTAACCAGGCAGCATATCAGTCTGGTGAGTGCGCATTCTTATCTAAGTGAAGGATCACTGGTGGAGGAGTGTCTGTTTTAATTTTATTGGCACTGAATATCAGCACACATCTGTGGATTTATTTAAAGGACTTTATATGTTGTTACGGACTGAATTGTTATACACACCCTTTTTTCACATCAGTATTTTGGATTATTTGTCACTTTAAATCATTATTTGAGCGCTGCAACCTCATTTTACATGTTAAGTTGGTGTTTGTATATTCACACTGTTTGCAAGCTTCTATTTCATTTTGAGGCGCTCACATTTATTTTACTTTATTTTATGTACGTGATCCAGCCTGCCCATGCCACCCTGCCATAGTAAATGCACTGTGGCCAGGTGGCAACTGGTTAAGGTCAATAGAAGCAAGTGGGAGCAATGCATTTTCTGTGTTACCCCCACCCCTAACAGTTAATAAATGCTAAAGCTTTTGAAAAGCTTCTTTATGTTCTAATTCTTCCACAGGCTTGTGTCTATTGAAGGCATGGTGATACGCAAGCTGTGAAAGCACTATACCAGCCTCTACCAATGTATATATGCTTCCAAAGTGAAGAACATATTATGCTTTTTATTTCCCATGTTTATATAATGTCAAGATACTATGCAGGGTTTTGGTAGAACCAAAATTCATATCAGTCCAAGTCCCCAAAAGAAGGTCACAAATTCATGTTCCTACCATACTTAGGCTGGCCAAAGATGGATAGATTTTTTAATTAAAATTCTTAGGAAAATGTGTATGATAATAATCAGAACATTCCCAGAGCAATCAAATGTTATTCAAAAGATTTTGTTTGCTTTTAACCACTTTACCACCGGAGGATTTTGCTGTCTTCCGTCCAGGCCACTTTTTGCTATTCGGCGCTGTGCGACTTCAACTGACAATTGCGCGGTCGTGCGACGCCGTACCCAAACGAAATTTACGTCCTTTTTTTCCCACAAACAGAGATTTCTTTTGGTGGTATTTGATCACCTGTGCGATTTTTACTTTTTGTGCTATAAACAAAAAAAGAGCTTTTATTTTGAAAAAATAACAATATTTTTAACATTTTTTTATATGAAATTCCCCCCAAAAAAGATGTAAAAACCAATTTTTTAAAAAATTTTTGGCCAATTTGTTTTATGCTACATATGTTTGGTAAAAAAAATCGCAATAAGCGTATTTTGATTGGTTTGCGCAAAAGTTATTGCGTTTACTAACAAAGGGAAAGATTTCTGTCATTTTTGGTGTTTTTTTTTTAACGCGTAATGGCGGCGATCTGCGATTTTTTTTGCGGGACTGCGACATTGCAGCGGACAGATCGGACCCTTGACTGACATTTTTGACACTTTTGGGGGTACCAGTGACATTACTGCAGTAATCAGTGCTATATATATGCACTGTTACTGTAAAAATGACACTGGCAGGGAAGGGGTTAATTTTATTGGAGAGGGAGGGGTTAATGTATGCCTGGTGCTTACTGACGTGTAGGGGGGGAGGTGACTGTGTGAGTCATGGACAGATCGGATGTCCAGCTATGCTGAACAGTCCGATCTGTCACTCCCTGTCACTATGGAGATCCGCCCGCTGTGTTTACACACAGCGGGCGGATCTCCAGACTCGATCCCCGACGATCGGGTAAGAGCAGCGGCGATCGGTGCTGCTCCTCCCCTGGCCCGACTCCCGCTGTGAATGAAAACAGCGGGAGCGAGCCTCCGGCGGCGCGCAAGCGCCGCCCAGAAGGGGGAGTGTCTAACGACGTTAATACTACGTCGCTGGACGATAACGAGCCACTCTGCCGCAGTAGTATTACTGTGAGCGGTTCTAAAGTGGTTAACATTTGATTTGGGAATGAACGTACTTTAATGAATGAAAACCATGTACACTTTCATTTGTTTGAAAAAAAAATTCCATCCTTCCCTTTTGAATATTCTTGTCACTGAGGTTGAAAACGAATGTCAGTTTGACCAACAAATGATTACAAAAACTAACAAACTTTCTTAGAGCATTCTTTTCTTAAGAATTTTCTTTCGAAATTCTACCCATGTATGGACAGCTTTAGATAAAAAAAACCAGGGCCAGTTAGTGAAAAAGCCAGATAGCCTACAAGTATGTTTTTTGATTGAAGAAGGAAATTATGTGTTCTTTGCAAAAAACCTTCCTACCTTCTTCCTCGCAAGATGTATGTGCAGCTCAGTGTACATTCTTAGCACACCTCTGTGCAGGGATGAAGGTTGCGCCATCACAGCCAGTCAAGACGACCAAAGACCCAAAACCAAGCAGTAGCCTGGAAGAAGATATTGGTGCCAGCAAGGGGGCTTGCAGACATGGCACCTCTGGAGGAGAGGTGAGCATTGGAAGGTTTAGTTCTGCTTTAATATTACAAAACTTTATTATTAAAATTCTCTCCTATTCCTAGAGTATACTTCATGATGAAGCAAAAATGTGTTGTTCTAATTCCTGCTCTGAAGAGCCTATCCCTCTTTTAATTATTTCAAGGACTGATGTCCCTTTCCCGTAATCTTTCCATTTGGATATTCATGAGGACCAAGGGAATTGATTTTATGTTGTACTAAACATTGCACCTTGTAAATAAGTACTACACTTGCCAAGCTCAGCAACATAATGCAGCAGGAAGCAGAGAGTGAAAGCTGTGTTATTTTAAAAGGATCATTCACTACTTGATTCAACTAGTAAGAAAGTGCTGAACAACTTCTAGCACATCTATGGAAATTATAACACCATGCTTAGCACAAACTTTCTGAAGCCAAGGACATATTTGGAGTGTTTGCTGAGTGATTTCAAAATATTGAATTTTAAATTCCTTGTTTTTTTATTTATTTAACTGACCTTATTGGCTTAAGACAAAACAGTGAACAGAATGAACACAGTTGACTTAAATTATTATTAATATTATTATACAGGATCTATATAGGGCCAAAAATCTAAATTTATATAGTGTCTTATAATCTAAACTATGTTAAAATTAAGGAAACAAAGATTGAAAAAGACAGCTAATGCAACCGCCAGAGATGTATAGTAACAAAGCAGAACTACTTCACTACTGTACTTAAATACCGAAAGGCGGTATCTGTACTTTCCTAGAGTAGAATTTTTTTCTCCTACTTCCACTTTTACTTCACTACATTTTTTCGATTATTTCAATACTTCTACTCTGATTTTTATTTTTTGCGCTGCATAGTTACTCGTTACAATTCTAAAAATTACCACTGCCAGAACAGTAGATGGCAGGTTTCATGAAGCTCAAAAAAATGTGTATAATGTCATGTGTACTTTTGACGTTTGACTTCTTTCTTTAATAACTTTAACTTTAATAACTTTAACTTTAATAAACGTTTGACTTCTTTTGACTACTGTGTTATGTAGTTTAATAACTACATAACACAGTACTTGTACTTTTACTTTCAGTACTTGAGTAGCAAATTTTTTTAAAAACTACTGGTACTTTTACTTTCAGTACTTGAGTAGCAAAATGTTTTAAAAAAACTACTTGTATTACTTAAGTACAAAAAATGTTGAATACTTTAGTACTTCTACTCAAGTCACTTTTTGATCGAGCACTTCCACTTCTACTCAAGTCACTTTTTGATCGAGCACTTGTACTTTTACTCAAGTATGGGTTTCGAGTACTTTATACAACTCTGGCAACCGCCACATCTAAGGACCGGTAAGCTGCAATATATTACATTTTTGTCGTTGGGTTTCAATACATTTTACATGTGGGTAAAAATTATTCCGATCTGTCCACCATATTATAAATTTTTTGCTGAGAAGATTGAAGTTTACATTTTACAAGCAACTAAAGTTGGCAAAAAACATTAACTGACACTAGCAGCAGGCATTTTCCCTTAACACAATTCAAAAAAATGTGTATAATGTCATGTGTACTTTTGACGTTTGACTTCTTTCTTTAATAACTTTAACTTTAATAACTTTAACTTTAATAAACGTTTGACTTCTTTTGACTACTGTGTTATGTAGTTTAATAACTACATAACACAGTACTTGTACTTTTACTTTCAGTACTTGAGTAGCAAATTTTTACTCAAGTATGGGTTTCGAGTACTTTATACAACTCTGGCAACCGCCACATCTAAGGACCGGTAAGCTGCAATATATTACATTTTTGTCGTTGGGTTTCAATACATTTTACATGTGGGTAAAAATTATTCCGATCTGTCCACCATATTATAAATTTTTTGCTGAGAAGATTGAAGTTTACATTTTACAAGCAACTAAAGTTGGCATAAAACATTAACTGACACTAGCAGCAGGCATTTTCCCTTAACACAATTCAAAAAAATGTGTATAATGTCATGTGTACTTTTGACGTTTGACTTCTTTCTTTAATAACTTTAACTTTAATAACTTTAACTTTAATAAACGTTTGACTTCTTTTGACTACTGTGTTATGTAGTTTAATAACTACATAACACAGTACTTGTACTTTTACTTTCAGTACTTGAGTAGCAAATTTTTTTAAAAACTACTGGTACTTTTACTTTCAGTACTTGAGTAGCAAAATGTTTTAAAAAAACTACTTGTATTACTTAAGTACAAAAAATGTTGAATACTTTAGTACTTCTACTCAAGTCACTTTTTGATCGAGCACTTCCACTTCTACTCAAGTCACTTTTTGATCGAGCACTTGTACTTTTACTCAAGTATGGGTTTCGAGTACTTTATACAACTCTGGCAACCGCCACATCTAAGGACCGGTAAGCTGCAATATATTACATTTTTGTCGTTGGGTTTCAATACATTTTACATGTGGGTAAAAATTATTCCGATCTGTCCACCATATTATAAATTTTTTGCTGAGAAGATTGAAGTTTACATTTTACAAGCAACTAAAGTTGGCATAAAACATTAACTGACACTAGCAGCAGGCATTTTCCCTTAACACAATTCAAAAAAAAATTTACATTAACTGGCCACACATGCTGGATCATTAGTTTACAGCATCTAGATTTTGTCACTGCGAGGGCCTTAGAAGTGTTCCAAACTAATAGTTTCTGTTTCCAATAACAAAAGTGCACATTTGGAGGCTTTAAACTAGTGTTAAAGCGGAGTTACACCCATTTTGGTGTTTATTAAAACTCAGCAGCTATGAAAATTGTAGCTGCTGACTTTTAATAAACACACACTCCCCTGTCCTACGGTCTAGCGATCCAACCGGTGGGAGCCTCGGTTTTCTCCCTCTTCTACCTGCAGCACCGGCATCTCTAATGTGTGCACCTGGCTATGACAGCTTGTGGCTTCACAGCCGGGTGTGCACTGCGCATGCGCGAGTTGTGCTGCGCGTCCTCAGTAGATCTGCAATCTTTTGGGGCCTGAAGTTTGCAGAGAGGGAGGGGGAGAGGAGAACTTCCTCTAGAGCCGCCTAGGGGGCCTGAGCGGAAGTGGGAGCGGGTACCTGTCAAAACTAGGCACCTGCTCCCCCCCAAAAAAATGACATGCCAAATGTGGCATGTCAGGGGGTCAGGAGGCCTTAAAGCGGAAGTTCCACTTTCGGGTGGAACTCCGCTTTAACAATTTTTTTTAACCATAATGGTTACATTTTATGGTTCAGGTTTTGTGTTCATTTTAAGAGTCAGGCTTAATGTTACAGTGTATGTCTGGGCAAGATTAAAATATATATATATATATATTTGTATATATATATGCACTACACCTTAGCAATAAATAGGTATTTCCCCGTTTTTTGCAATGACAGAAAATGACCTGTTGACCATGCCAGGAATTTAGTGAGCTCCTAGCTTCCTCCTAGCTTCCTGTAGTTGGCTGACAATACTGCCTCTGCTGCACTGGAGTCTAAAGCAGTGTTCTCCACCAGTTCTCCTCCATTGAACTACAGAACAACTCTTTCATATTTAAATCAGTAGTAAACCCAAACATTACAGTTCTTCTTTCAGACATTACCTTTTCTGGAATGACAACTGTCCCCCAATTTCCTCTTTATTTCTCACCCTGTCACATACTTCTATGGCCAAGATAAATGGACACTCATTCTGTAGGCATTGACATTTACTGTTACATATTTACAGTACATAGTCAGGTTGAAAAACAAAGTCCAACTAGCTCAACCAATAGAAAAAAAATGAATAAATACATAGATTAAAAACCCTTCATATACAGCACCCTAGACCCCCAGTTGATCCAGAGAAAGGAAAATATAAATCTTTATAATGCACCGTTCAATTTGCTCCAGCTGAATGAAAAAAATTCCTTTGTAATCCCCCAGAAGGTAATCATATATTCCCTGGAACAACAATCTCTGGTGTTATTCCCTATGCATATTAATATTCAGTTTTATTTTGTGCATTTCTAAATGCATCCAGCTCTTTTTTAAAACAATCAACCAAGCTGACCTGAAGTAGTTGTTGAGAGAGTCTATTCCCCATTTTCACAGCTCTTATAGTGACGAAGCCATCCATATATGGATGTTAAACCTCGTTTCCTCCAGAAGTAAAGAGTGTCACTCCATCCTTTAGAATGATCTTAAAGTGAATAACTTTGCATTAAATTCACTATATGATTTTTTTTGTGTATTTGTACATGGTTATCATATTCCCCTGTAATTGTCCCTTCTCAAGGCGAAATAAATTCAGTTCAGCTAATCCTTCCTCATAGCAGAGGTCCGTCATGGTTTTTATCAATTTGTTTGTCCTTCTCTGCAATCTCTCCTGTTGTCCAATATCCTTTTTCTAAACTGGTGCCCAAAACTGAACTGTATTTCAGAAGATGTCTCGCTAGTGTTTTGCACAATGGAAAAATTATGTTTCGTGCTCTCACTCTGAAGCTCATACCTTCTTTAATACAAGGAAGTATTTTACTAGCTTTAGAAACTGCAACTTGGCATTGCATGCAAATATTACGTTTACAATCTACCAGAACATCCAGTACCCTTCTCAGCTATTGATTCCCCCAACTGTTCTTATCATAGAATGTATTATACATGCATGTATTTAGCCCCCAAGTGCACAACTTTACATTTATCAATATTAAACATATTTTGCCACATAGTTGCCCAATAAAATAGTTTGGCTTGTAAGTTGGTGACATCCTGTAAGGACGTTATTCCACTGCATAGCTTGGTGTCATCTGCAAACACTTGAATTAAACTTTTAATCCCAATCTCTATATAATTGTTTAAATAGGGTTTAAAATAAGGGGTCCCAAAACTGAATCTTTGGGTGCACCACTAATGACCTTAGACCATTCAGAGTATGAATTATTAACCACTACTCTCTAAATACAGTCTTTTAGCCAATGTTCTTTCCATTTACAAACTAAATTTTCTAAGCCTAAAGCCTATAGACTTCAACTTACTCATTAGCCATTTGTGGAGGGGAACGGTGTCAAACATTTTTGTAAATTCCAAGTTTACTTTATCAAAAGCCACTCCTATGTCTACGTTTTTGCTTACTTCCTCATAAAAAGTATATTTGTTTGACCATTTCAGTCTTTTGTGAATTCATGATGACTTTTGCTTATAATGATCGTCCCTAGGATAAATGTGTGTGTGTTTTTTTTTTTATCAAACTCTCAAGCATCTTCCTGACTAGAAGTTTAAATAAAAGGTCTACAGTTGATTGGTGGAGAGTTGTTTCCCTTTTAAAATATAGGCACCATAATCCAGTTGCACCAATCCAGTGGAACCACACAATCATTAAAGAGTCCCAAAAAATTAGAAACAATTGCTTCAAAATAACAGCACTCAACTCTTTTAGGGTACATGGGTGTAAGCTATTTAGTCCAGGTGCTTTGTTCATTTTTTGTCAAAGTGTTTCTGGACCATATCAATTTTGAGCAATTGTGGTTCTTTTGGGGCTATGTTAATACTTTCCCCATTATTGAGTTCTTCCATTTTCCTTTCTATACACACAGCTGAAGGTTTTTTAAAAATGTACATACTTTTTTGTCCTCAGTCACCAACTCTGAAATATCTTGTAAAGGTCCAAAATGCTCAGACCTACTTTTACAATTCATGCGTCTATATATTTTGCGGGTACGTCTTACTGTGTTTTGTCTTTTACTTGTTGTTCATTTAGGCTTTTTGTGACCTTTTTACATATTCTGTAAGGTGTCACAATCAGGAAGTCAGTGCAGAGCAATGATGTGCAGGAGAGGAGATGATGGAGCGAGTGCATGCAGACGGGAAGTGGCTGGAAAAGGCTGGAGGAGATAAGTAGTAGGGCTAAAACATGTGAAAACAGTGGTTTACAGATGAAGGATTGGAACATTCTGCACACATTAACTAACAATGCATCTGTCAAGGGGCCCTCTCCTAAAGTGCAAATATCAACCTGCTAAGTGAATGAAAGTGACCATCTGGGCAGAATTCTTTACCAACATTTTATAGCTTCTCTTTTAGACATCTTGTGCCACTGGCAAAAGGACTTCTTCAACACAGGACAATAGCAGGTAAATGTGGTCATAGATATGCACAGGACGTAAAAATTTGGATACTGTTCTGTAAGGTAGCATTCTTTAAGATGTATTTTTTCTGAAACAGTATTTTAATAATGGGTTGTATATTTTATATTTTTTCTATTGTATTTTCCCTAGAATATGTGCTGAGTTTTACACTAATACTAATTAACACAATACATGTACAATACAATAAAGGATATTCACTTGATACTATAACAAAATTGGAATAATTACATCCTCCACTGGAGAAGATTTAAAACAACTTTTTCTGAGCAGAGAACACTGAAACATTTCAGAGTTGCATTCAAATACTTCAATGGTTAATTATATTCCCCTCTTCTATATCCTTAGCATTTCCAATTAATGAGAGATTTGGGTGATGTGCTGATTTGCTGCCGGTCTAATACCACTTCCATTTGTCTTTTTATTTAACTTTCATCTCCTATTCTGATTTCCAGGATCCCATCATGCCACACTGCACTGGTCAAATAAACCTTGTAAATCTACCTTTTGTGTTCGAGTAATCCTTTTATTCTTTAAATCTAGTTTAATCCAAGAGGGTTTCTTTCATCTCAGTAGCTAGTAGCTGGGTCAGTACTGTTTCCTATGATTTTCATTATATTCTACCCTGACTGTGTAGCACCTGCTAAATAGCATAGTGCTATCCTTCTCTCCAGATGGCTTACATTTCTCCATAATACTAATCATATTAGAAAGGTTGAGAGACATTCATTTAATATAAACATTTAGTACTCTGTTACTATGTCTGTTACACACAGACAATATAATTTCCAGCCCTTTAACTAACTGGCTGCTCATGAAGTGCAAAGTAAAATAATTATTTTAAGCTTTTTTATACTTTTTTGCAGGAAATGTAGTATATATATATATATATATATATATATTTATGTGTGTAGCACCCTTCTAGGTAGGTGCTAGGTAAAGCATAGAGTGGCCCTGTCTGCTTTTTAGGAGGGTCTGATCTGTTAGTTAGCCTGTCACATGCTTCCAGGTGTGACCTGTTGAGTCTGGGGAGTCTCCCCACTGTATCCAATGAGGGACCTTGTTGGACAGTGGAGGAAACCTAGCCGATAGCACACCAGGGTTTATGACTGTCCCAGTGGGTGGGCATTGCTGCAATGCATCCATGGATTGGGAATAAATCCGGAGGGGGCATGTGACAGGGTGTCTTTTGGCGTGAGCAAAGTCCCATGAGGAGTAGGAATGATCGAACGGTTCGGGTCGACCATTGGGTGTTCAAAATTCTGCCGAATTCCGAACTTTTTGCGGTAAAAGTTCGGAAATCGGTCACCCGAACCGCCCAAAATTCAATGGGACAGGAAGTGGGTTTTAAAAGCCCGTGATTGGCCCAGAAACGTAAGTAAAAGCCAATGAGGGGGCAGGAGTCTGCTAGGAATGTGATTGGAGTGACTACGGGGACCAGAGGCCAATCAGGAGTTAATACGCCCCCCAGTATATAACATAGCCCTGCCTAACCTCTAGCACTGTAATACAGAGGCTTTGGAAGATAGTGGAAGCATTTGTGTTTCTCCTGCTGTGTTAAACAACGTTGCTGCATAACCGATTGCTTGTAAAGCTCCATATCAGCAGAAAAGCAGTCAGCTTACAGAAAGATTGTCAGTGTAGTTAGAAATACAGCGATTGTGCTGTTTGATTCTAACCACTATAATTAGATTCAATAATCTAGTTTTTGTAGGGATACTTTTAAGTGTCAGGGTTCCGTCTAGTGAGCATGCTGCACTGCTGATATATCTACAGCAGGTATACGTGCTTGCTAGTCAGCTATTGTGCAAAATACATTTCAGCGATACACACATCTGCTGTATTTAGCGACAACTTTGGGTCGCATAGCAGTGTGCGTTTTGCAGGTGAATTTTACAGCGCAGAGTTGCCAAAGCCTCAGTGACAACTTAACGGCTGTTCTTGTTGTAAGCGTTAAGTCCACTGCAAAAGGCTTTGCTACTCTGCGTCACACACATCTGCTTAATTTAGCGACAACTTTGGGTCGTATAGCAGTGTGCGTCTTGCAGGTGATTTTCACATCGCACAGTTGATAAAGCCTCAGTGACAACTATACATAAATTAAAATTCATCACAAAAAAACAGATTATTTTTCTTAGAATTTCAGTAGCGCAGGGATGGTGTTACCCTCCTTTCATAAAGTGCAAATAAATAAAGTGCATACATTGCATAAATAATCGAAAACATCCAACTAAGCAAGAACAGAGTCCTTCAAAAGTCTTTGTTTATGTAGTGCCAGAGCTGGTGGTGGTGACATTGTACGGTGGTTCCTATAACTGACACCAATGACCCTGCTTTAAAGGCACTGTGTATTGCTCTGGCACTACATAAACAAAGACCAGAGGGGTAAAGGGGATCAAGGAGCCAGCTAACCCAGAGTGATACAGTAAAGGGGGTGCCAAGTTGTCAACCCCTGAAGATTAGGGGGTAAAGGGGGCGCCAGGAAGGGCCCTGAAGTCTCAGCAATACAGTCCACCTTAAAGATTAGCTACCTCAGGAACCTTTAAGGACTCTTTTACAGCCAAGGGCAAAGTGAATCAGCGGCCTAGCTCCACATAGTGTTAACCAGTGTTAACCAGCGTTAAACAGCATTTAACCAGCGTTAATCAGCAATTTTCCGGATCCTCCCTGCCTATTATGCATAGTTCAGTTCAGTTGGAGTATCCCACTCATCCCTTCTCCTATCCAAGTTCCTAATAAAACACAAAGACCAAAGAAACTGGACTGGTCCTTGTCTGAGGTAAAAACACTTGGAAATATGTCAGAATGTTCTGCTGTTGCTAATGGTAACCCAGGGGAACCCATACTCAGCAGCTCTCATGGGAATAGGGCTACATATGTATATATATATATATATATATATATATATATATATATATATCAAAGATAAGTAAAGCCAAACATCACAGTACATTGCAGTACATACACATCACAGTATAGTTCAGCTTTATTAGCTCTTAGAAAACAAGAAAAATTAAAAACGTATTAAAACTGGAGAAGCCGAATTATGGAGTAGCTTTGTATGGCAACCAATCCGCTTCTATGTTTTATTTTCAAAGTTTATCTGGACAAGCTGAAGATAGAAGCTGATTGGGTACCACGCATAGCCACTCCAGATTCTATCTGCTCCAGTTTTGATAAATGTCCCCACAGTATATTTTACCTATTTAAATGGTCAGCTTAACTTCTACTATTTTCTAACCTAGGTTCACATCTATGCAGATGGTTCCCACTGCGGGTCTGCACCTGTTCTCGCAGCCACAACTACCCACACAGAAAAACGTGCTGGATGCATGCGGGTGTTTGAAGATCGATCGATAGAAAAGGTTTGAAGATCGATCGATCGATAGAAAAAGTTTGAAGATCGATCGATCGAGAGAAAAGGTTTGAAGATCGATCGATAGATAGAAAAGGTTTGAAGATCGATCGATAGATAGAAAAGGTTTGAAGATCGATCGATAGATAGAAAAGGTTTGAAGATCGATCGATAGATAGACAAGGTTTGATGTTCGATCGATCGAAAAGGTTTGAAGATCGATCGATCGAAAAGGTTTGAAGATCGATCGAAAAGGTTTGAAGATCGAACGATCGAAAAGGTTTGAAGATCGATCGATCGAAAAGGTTTGAAGATCGATCGATAGATAGAAAAGGTTTGAAGATCGATCGATAGATAGAAAAGGTTTGATGTTCGATCGATCGAAAAGGTTTGAAGATCGATCGATCGAAAAGGTTTGAAGATCGAACGATCGAAAAGGTTTGAAGATCGATCGATCGAAAAGGTTTGAAGATCGATCGATAGATAGATAGATAGATAGATAGATAGATAGATAGATAGATAGATAGATAGATAGATAGATAGATAGATAGATAGATAGATTAGATGAGTTTGAATGAGTTTACATTGATTAGCATCAAAGCTTGATTGAGTCTAATGGGATTTGGAGCTTGGGTCATCTGAACATCCTGTCAATGAAAGTCTATGGGCATTTTTTGGGTTTTTAATTTTAATTAAAAATTAACAAATTAACAAAATTAACAAAATTAAAAACCTTTTCGGCGATCTGCGATTTTTTTTCACGGTGCTGCGACATTGCGGTGGACAGATTGGACCCTTGACTGACATTTTTGACACTTTCGGGGGTACCAGTGACATTACTACAGTAATCAGTGCTATAAATATGCACTGTTACTGTAAAAATGACACTGGCAGGGAAGGGGTTAACTTTATTGGTGATCAGTGGGTTAAATGTATCCCTAGGGGCGTGATTCTAACTGTGGGGGGCGTGGCTTGTGATGTAACCACAGAGACATACGATCCTACATAGCAGGATCGTGTAGTCTCTGAAGTTACATCAGGGAGAATGACAGGCGGCTTTGTTTACATTAGCCGCCTGCCTTTCTCTCTCTCCAGCGGGGGGATGTCAGGGAACAATCGGGGGCGGGAGCACGCCTCCGGCGGCGCGCGCTCGCCCCCTAGAGGCTCCTGGGCGAGCGACGTTGCCCAGGAGAGCCAGACTGCCGCAGTAAATAGTCGTGCGACGGTCGGCAAGTGGTTAATTTTAATATTTGGTGTATATATTTTGTAATGTTTGGTGTATAACCATACTCTGAAAATTGGTCAATGTTAACTAAGGCTTTAGTCAGCCATTTATTTTAACAAAATTGAATAAATATACGGTTTTATCCACTTCAGTTGTACATTTGGTATGGTGCCTCAAAAGTTCCCGTATGTTGGAAGGGGATCCTTCAAATGGTTTTTATGTAAAAATAGCAGTACATATATTTTGCTCTCCTTGCTTACCATGCAATACACAGCCCGACACTGAAAATATTTGTCTTTAGTAAATGTTACTTTTTATGGTAGAATAATTAGTTTTGTTTTAATTTCTATAAAAGGGATTATTTTTTCAACAAGAACTATGAATCAGCTAAGTATCTGTAATGGAGTGCAAGCCATCACCACTAGAACCCACAATTGCGACAAAATTGCTTTTGCCAGTTCCCACTGCAATTTCAGTAAAAAAAAAAAAAAGAGTTATCTTTTACTCATCAACAAAGGCAACCCCCTAAGAACATTAAGAACAACAGTATAACCATTCTCATGTGGGTTCATCAAAGCATCATGACAGTGATCTGCAGAATTTTCCCTAGGAGTAATTCCATTTCACAGCTAACTGTGTGAGACTCAGTTGCCGCACTGTGTGCTTTGATCAGACTCCTCTGTGGATACATCTGGATGGAATGACAAACAGAGGATCTTACTGAAAAAGTTGGCTTGTGGCTGTGTCAAGATAAAACTATTCAGTGATGAAGTTATAAGACATGTTAAAGATCAAGGTAAACATGTAAAGGTAAGCAAGGTTACTATTCTTTCCTTTCTCCCGGACACAGTTCCCTTTTCTAAAGGGGTTTGTTCCTGGGAAACGGCAACCAAGGTAGCTGGGCACTGTAGTGCATAGCAGTGCGTAGGCTCCAACTCAAATCACACTGTGCAAACATCAGTCCAAAATGACACTGCTAGAGCATCCTGTGTGTGAGTGGTGAACTATGCGGCCTAGCACGCACAGGCCACTCCAGCTTTCGACTGACGCTTGTTCAGTATGTGATGGGTTGAAGCCTGCATACTGCAATGCACTATGAGCCTGACTCCTGGGGATGATGATGAGAAGCTGGGAATGATGTGAAACAGAAGAGGGGTGCAAGATTTGGTAGACATCACACCAGGTGCAATCTGTGTTTTACTTAATCCTGACCTAACCACAAAACCATGTGTGCTACTTAATCCTGACCCCTGAACTCTGTGAGATACTCAATCCTGACCCCCGAACTCTGTGGGATACTTTATCCTGACCCCTGAACTCTGTGAGATACTCAATCCTGAACTCTGTGGGATACTCAATCCTGACACCTGAACTTGTGTATTACTTAATCCTGACACCTGAACTCTGTGTGTTACCTAATCCTGACACCTGAACTCTGTGAAATACTTTATCCTGACCCCTGTACTCTGTGAGATACTCAATCCTGACACCTGAACTCTGTGAAATACTTTATCCTGACCCCTGAACTCTGTGAGATACTCAATCCTGACCCCTGAACTCTGTGAGATACTCAATCCTGACTTCTAAACTCTGTGAGATACTCACTCCTGACCCCTGAACTTGTGTATTACTTAATCCTGACCCCTGAACTCTGTGGGATACTTTATCCTGACCCCTGAACTGTGTGAGATACTCAATCCTGACCCCTGAACTGTGTGAGATACTCAATCCTGACCCCTGAACTTGTGTATTACTTAATCCTGACCCCTGAACTCTGTGTGTTACCTAATCCTGACCCCTGAACTCTGTGAGATACTTTATCCTGATCCCTGAACTCTGTGAGATACTCACTCCTGGCCCCTGAACTTGTGTATTACTTAATCCTGACACCTGAGCTCTGTGTGTTACCTAATCTTGACCCCTGAACTCTATGAGTTGCTAAATCTTGACCCCTGAACTCTATGGATTGCCGAATCCTGAACCCTGAATTCTATGCATTTTATAAGCCTGACACCTGATAAAAAAACTTTCTGCCTTTACAACCATGGGCGTCCGCAGGTAGGGGCAAGGGGGGGGGATGCAAATGCCCCCCCTCCCGGAATCTCAACTTCCCCTTTCAAGTGGTTGTTAAGCCACATTATACCATCCTTTCTGGTCTGTTAGGATATTAAACTTTAAATGAAACTACAGCAGCAGGGGGGGGGGGTGGGCACTGACACAGGAGCAGACAGGCAGGGAGGGAGGGGGGAGAGAGGACAGGAGGGCTGCAGATGACAGAGGCACGTAAACTGACCACGGTGTCAGAGCTCAGCAGCCATGGTATACCGTGGTCAGTTTACAGAGGGGAGGACATAGTCAAGCAGGATCAGACAGGTATTTTAGGTGATAGAAGGGGTCAAATTACACAGCAAAGTGCTGTGCTGTATAACATGCTTTAAGGGAACAGGATCATCATTTTTTTTTTTTTAGGTTAACAAATGCTTTAAAAACAAATGCTGCTGTTTGCTCTTTAAAAATAAATACTCAAAATAAGTATAATGACGAAGCCCCTCCCCTTCATGACATCGTTTAAAAGGGCGGAGCATGGGTGACCTTAAAATTATGCCCCCCTCCTGAAAAAAGTTCTGCGGAAGCCCATGTTTACAACCCCTTTAATTCTGACTCCTGAACTCTGTGTGTTACTAAATTCTGATTCCTGTACTATTAATGTTTCTTAATCATGATCTCTGTGCTTTACTTTATCCTGATCCCTGAACTCTGTGTATGTTACATATTCCTGACTAGGGATGATCGAACTTTTCAAAAGTTCGGTTCGGCCAGAACATCCGAACTACCCAAAAGTTCGGCCCGAATTTCAGAACCCCATTGAAATCAATGGGACCCTAACAATGGGACTATTAATCACACAAAAAAAAGTTCTTAAAAATTGTCATTTTTGATAGAGAGCCAATTATTGGAAAAATTTAAAAAAATAAAAAAAAATCTTTGGATTTAGTATCTGGGGGGTCTAAAAGGTGTACCTGTGAAGTTTCAGCTCTGTAGCATGTCCAGAACCAGAAAAAAGATAATTTTTCAGTAGAGCAGGGATGGTGGGACCCTCCTTTTACACCTATATGATCTTTTTTGGGAGGTTCTGGACATGCTACAGAGCTGAAACTTCACAGGTACACCTTTTAGACCCCCAGACACAAAATCATACAAAAAAGTTCTTAAAAATTGTCATTTTTGATAGAGAGCCAATTATTGAAAAAATAAAAAAAAATAAAAATGTTTTTGGATTTAGTGTCTGGGGGGTCTAAAAAGTGTACCTGTGAAGTTTCAGCTCTGTAGCATGTCCAGATCCATTAAATAAAGATTGTTTGTATTAGTGCAATTATAGATCTGTAATATGGCTTCTCGCTTTTCACACCTTGCCGGTTTAATAGCAGGCGTTTTTTTGGGCATTTTTTTGGGTTCTTTGGAGTCAGGAAAAACATCTGAACTTGTGTATAGTGGTACTATACACAAGTTCA
This sequence comes from Pelophylax lessonae, assembly GCF_965119305.1. Lineage (NCBI taxonomy): Eukaryota > Metazoa > Chordata > Amphibia > Anura > Ranidae > Pelophylax > Pelophylax lessonae. Next base: position 383,849,088 of record NC_138772.1, read on the forward strand.
GATGTTTTGCCTGCCTCCAAAAACCCCCAAAAAATGCCTGCAACAACACACCTGGGTGTTTTTTTTTGGGCGTTAGCGTTTTTTTGGGGATTTTTATTTGGGTTCTTTGGAGGCATGCAAAACATCTGAACTTGTGTATACGGGTATATATACATACATACTTATATGTATATACACACATAGACATATATAGGTGTGATAGGAGCAGAAATATATTGGTGTTAATTATTTCATTAGCGCAAGTAGTTTTTTCTGCTCCTTTCACACCTATATATGTGCAGGTGTATATATACAGACATGGGTGTGTATATATACCCCCTATACACATGTTTAGATGTCATGTCTGACTCCAAACATGTGCTCAAAAAAGCACTAGCAACGCCTGCAGCCAAAAATGCTGGTGGCAGCGAAGCCATATCCCTGCAGCGAAAGTGACACAAGAGAAACTAGCTTTTCTCTATAGCGGTCACCCTGATATGGAAGGGTTCGGTCACCCTGCCATAGTAGTCACTGTCAGTTCACCCTACACTACATTACGGTCACCCTGATATGGAAGGGTTCGGTCACCCTGCCACAGCAGTCAGTTAACCCTACACTACATTACGGTCACCCTGACACTTCACACTTTCCCTACAGAAACTACATTTTTGAAGCTAACTAAAGTGTAAAGGAGCACTCTAACTACACTAGATATCCTTTTCCTCACACTAATAAATGCTAAATGACACTTTTAAAGTAAAATTAGCAGAACTGCTTCCACTCTCTTCCATGTCCTGTATAACAATGCTAGGAATTTGGCGAGGGCTATCTTATATACTGGGGGGCGTATTCACTAATGATGGGCCTAGGGACCCCCTAGTCACTCCAATCACATTCCTAGCATTCTTCTGCCCCCTCAATTGGCTTTTGCTAATGGTTCTGGTCCAATCACAGGCTTTTAAAGCCCATTTCCTGAACCATTGCATTTTGGTCGGTTCTGGTTGCCGAATTCCGAACTTTTTGGGCAAAAAGTTCTAAATTCGGCCGAACCTCGAACACCCAATGCTCGGGCCGAACCGATGGTCGACCCGAACCGTTCGATCATCCCTATTCCTGACCCCTGATCACAGTGTGTTACCTAATTCTGAAACCTGAACTTTGTGTTTTACTTGTGACCCCTGAAGATCCTGATTCCTAAACTCTGTGGATTTCTTATGCCCGACCCCTGTGCGTTACCTAATTGTGACTCCTGAACTCTGTGTGTTACTTATTATTAGGAAGGACTAGGCATAAGATAAAATTTGGCATCCAGATCAGCATAAACAGTAGCCAGGGCACCTCAAGTGAAGCAGTGAGCAGTAGTAAAGTTTAATCTACCGAGTGTTGGAATTAGACTGCCAGAGCACATTTATGGCGGTGATGCTAGAAATAGACAGACTGTGTATGCAATTATAATTTTTACAGGAGGGGCAGTCCTTTGAAATCTTCTGTTGACTATCATTGGGGCCCTTTAAGAGCATCAGTGCACTAAACAACATTACCAGTTAACCTGCACGCATTATAGGCACAGTATAAACACGGTATAGTCTCAGCACAGGTGCAAGGTAGATGTGGTTCAGATGTGGTAGAGATTTGATATAATGCGGTATAGGGTTTGTATGGGTGCAGTCTAGGCTTGGAATAAGTGCGATAGAGTGCAGTAGGGGTGTGGTATGGATTGGGTAGACTTGGTGTCCTGCTTTCAGTGGCTAACAGTATCAGCACTGGGCAGATAGTCCTCTCACCAGTCCCGGGATGCTGTAGAAGGGGGACCCGCTCAGTCTCTCACCAAAAGTCTTTGGTGATCAGTGGTTAGAAGGAGAGGGTGGGTGGATGCTCTAGACTTCCTGTGGCAGCGGTGCAGACGCTGTGATGTGGGCAGAGCTGCTCTGCCCCTGGTTGTCTTCAATCCCAGTCTCAGGCTCAGATCGCTGATAAATATCCAAACAGAGGTGCTCTCTTTCTAAATCCCTCGGTGCCAAGAGGAAGAACTTTTCTGGGCAGTTTAACCACTTAAGGACCAGGCCTTTTTCTGACACTTGTTGTTTACAAGTTAAAATCAGTATTTTTTGCTTGAAAATTACTTAGAACCCCAATTATTTTATATTTTTTTATTAGCAGAGACCCTAGAGAATAAAATGGAGATCCTTGCAATACGTTATCACGCCGTATTTGCGCAGCGTTCTTACAAAATCAATTTTTTTGTAAAAAATACACTTTTTTTTAACTAAAATAATAAGAAAACAGTAAAGTTAGCCCAATTTTCTACAATGTGAAAGAGAATGTTACACAAAGTAAATTGATATACAACATGTCATACTTCAAAATTGCGCACGCTCGTGGAATGGTGACAAACTTTGGCACTAAAAATCTCAATAGGCAACGCTTTCAAAATTTCTACACGGGATGGGCTAGAATTTTTGTTCTTGCTCTAACAATCAGGGCGATACCTCACATGTGTGGTTTGAATACCATTTACATATGTGGGCACGACTTGCGTATGCATGCACTTCTGCGCCCGAGCTAGGAGGGACGGAACGATTTTAAATTTTATTTATTTTTTGCTTATTTATTTTTTATTTTTACACTGTCCCATTAAAAACAGAATTTTTGATCACTTTTATTACTATTACAAGGATGTAAAGATCCCTTGTAATAGAAATAAGCAGGACAGGTCCTCTTTAATGTGAGATCTGGGGTCAAAAAGACCTCAGATCTCACATCTACACTAAAAAAGTGCAAGAAAAAAAATGGGCCCTTTAAAGTTGTTGAAAGGAAGCGACGTATGACATCACTCTGGTCCTCCAAGGCCTGCCTAGGACTCCCTCGGACCGGATCGTTTTCCCCACTACGGACTGCTCCGGTAAGCAAGGAAAATAACCGGGAAGCTGCGAGAGGGGAGGGCACCCGCCACCCGCCCAAAAAAATGGGCTCGTCGTGAATCTGCCTCTGGGACCACTTTTATAGGAAAGCGGATCGCCCGTGGTTTAAAAAATACTGGGGTTATGAGCTATCTGCTGCCATAACCCTGGTATTTAATGTCAAAGTACAGACGAAAAACTGCGGCGGGCGGTCCGTAAGTGGTTAATAAAACTCCTCCTACTGCATAGTGCATATTGGGATCCGTAGTCTAACTATTATAGTGTAGCCATTATATAACTACTGTCTCAAACTACAACTCCCAGGATTCTGAGCGCTCGGCATAGAAGTCCATGGGCTTGCTTGGCTTTAGCTCTCCCCCTGCTGGCTGCAGGAGGATGGTGCAGCATACATTAATATAACAGTAGAGGGAGAGAGGTAAATAAAGAGAAATGTCTTCTTCTCTATGTTGTTTTTGGCCAGTGCCTGGCTATTTTTACTTTGGGAGTCATTTTTATGCCTTAAATGGCTTGCACAAACTGAAATTGACAGACATTGGGCTATTAATAACAATGAAAATTGTTGCTTTGGGTGTTTAACTTATAGCTTTGCACAACTTTGTTTGAGAAATACATTACGCAGCAGTAGACTTGGCACTTTTTATAATCCATGATATTTTAATAGTATCTGATGCTGTATAGATAATATTTCTATAGATTATGGTTTCATGATTTAAAATGCATTTGAAGTACAACCATTCACATTATTTACTTACTATCTAAAAGGCTGCCAAACCAGCATATATTTATTTGACCTTTCAGATTATCTGATTTATCATTACAATCTAGTTAACAAGTGAATATTTCTAGTTTCCTGTTTAGTGGTTATATATCTAAGGTCATCACAATATACACATCAACTCTCCCTCACCTTTCCCCAAGAGAGCAAAGAGATTCTTGTGTATCTCAGGACAGGGTGCCCCGTTGCAGATTTGACAGGAAAAGGACATTGAGATCCTGCTGTGCTACAGTCCAGATGTTGACAATATCCTTTTCTTCCCAACAAAACCGTACAGATTCTTTTCAGTGACACGTTGCTAATCCACTATATTCTGGCAATGGATTAGTCTGTATTAGGACACAAAGAAGCAGTAATCAGACCTTTACTTCATATTCTAGTTGGGAGGAGGCTAAGGGGGAATGCAAGGAAAAGTGGAAATCTTCTGTTAGTCTATGTCCTACATATAGTGAGGACTCCTCTACTTACACAGCTGTTAAAGTAGAGCTATACGCAAAACTTTTTTTTTCATTTTGAATAGAAAAAGGGAAGATTAAAACCCTTCATATTTTTTTTTTTTTTTTGCCATCTGTGTCCCGTTGTGAAGATTTTCCATCACTTCCTGTCTCATAGCCAAACAGGAAGTGAGAGAAAATCCCTGCAAATTAAGGATATTCCTTGGGGATCCCCCATGTCATCAGATGTAGTGTTCCCATATTTCCCCCCTATTACTTTTCTAGGGACAACTCAAAACTTGAGATTTTCTGTTACTTTCGCTTTCAATGATAATGGTAAACAGGACAAATAGAGAGGGTGAATATACCCAATGGGGGCACAGACAGCAATAAAAACTGACAGGGGTTCTAATCCCTCTCCAACCTAAAAAAACTAAAAAAAAAAAAAGTTTTGGCTTTAGATATACTTTAAGTTTTCTATGTTAGCCTACCCACGAAAATGAAATTATCATCACCCAATTCAGCCAAATTGCACACAGCACTGGCCAATATAGTTTAACTTCCTACACTTATGGGTATTCATGGCTGTATCGTAGTGAACCTAGTGCATAATAGGAAAGTAAATCTGTTTTTGTTGTTGACACATATAACTATAATGTTGCTTTTTTTAGCACAGGTAAAAATATAATAGCGTCTGATATAGGCAAACTCTATATTTCTATATTAAAAAAAAAGCCTAGAGATCCAACAAAAATCTGTGGGATTAATTAGGAATTATATACAGTAGGTAGCACATTGGTTAATACCTTTGCCTTGCAGCACCAGGATCTCTTAATGCTGGCCAGGACACTATCTCAATTGAGTTTTTATATTCAACTTGTGATTGCAAAGAATTCCTCAGGGTACTCTGATTTCCTCGCACACTCCAAAGACACGCTGGTAGAATAATTGGCTCCTGTCTAAATTGGCCCTAGTATGTATGTATACATGTGAAATTGAAACCCCAAATTGTAAACTCCTTGAGGACCGGCACTGATGTGCATGTACAGTATATTATTGGCTCTTGTCTAAATTCCCCTACTATGTGTATGCATGCTAGCTAGGGACCTTTGATTGTAAGCTCCTTGAGGACAAGGACTGATAATAATGTACAGTATGTAAAGCACTAAATAAATGCCGGTAAAAAATAAAATATGACCAGCATGCTATGAATCACCTGTTGTCACGTACCTGAAGGGAGACTGAAATGATGAGGTTAGCCTTCCTTGTATCTCCAACCCAGGACCCACTGAGAGTGAAACAGAGGGTGCAGAGGGACAGGAGGAAAACAAGCGCCTGCATGTGTAGACCCAGGAACTTGCAGCAGGAGATGCAATTCTGAGGAGACCGGAGAACCATCAGATCAGGAGCAGTAGCCGTGCACCGTAGTTCTGCTGAGGGTAAAGAAGCACTTCACTTGCACTGCAGGAACAGAGCATGTGGCAGGTCTGAGCTTTCAGCAGCCTTGCAGCAGGAACGCACAGCGGGTCACAGAAAATGTGATCGCAGACAGCCAGGCAGACACTCGAACAAGTCGGGAAGACAGGAGCGTAGTCACAGGATGGCCAGGGTCATAACAGCCGGGCAGCGAGGTACCAAATCAGGAGCAGAGCCAAAGTCAGGAACTAGCCTGGGTCAGGAATAAACAAACAAAACAACAGGAGCCAAGATCTGGACAGGAGTAAGCCGAATCAGCAACCAAGGAAACACAGGACACAGGGACAGTTGAAAACCAGTCAGCATTACAGCACAGGCAGAGGCATCCCTAAATAGTCCGTCTGGCAACCAACATACGCCGTGACCGCGCCTGTTCGCGTGCGCACATTCCTGCGCGCATTCCTGATAGCCCTTCTGAGAAGATTCATGTGTGCATGCACATTTCGGTTAGCCAGACGTTTCACAGGAATTCCCTGACACCTGTGCAGAGGTAAATTTGAACTTTAGTCAGGACCTGCTAAAGTATGTAAAACATTAAATATAAATTCCTAATCCAAAAATCCAATATTAATAATCTCACCCTGCTCTGCACATGCTTAGTTGCTCTATAATCTCAGTACTGTGCCTAAAATGAAAGCCACTAGAGACCAATCAGCTGATTACTTTAAAGTGATTCTAAAGGCTGAAGGTTTTTTTACCTTCATGCAATCTATGCATGAAGGTAAAAAACCTTCAGTGTGCAGCTGCCCCCTCGGCCCCCCCTTATACTCATCTGATCCTGATCCAGCGATTTGCAAGAGAGCAGAAGCTCTCCTGGGTCTTTGTCTCCTTATTGGCTGAGACACAGCAGCAATAGCCATTGTCTCTTATGGCTGTCATTCACAGCCAGTGAGGAGGGAGCAGGGATGAGGCCAAGCCACGCTTTGTGTGTCTCATAGAGACATAAAGCTCATAGGATTTCCTCTCACCTCCTGTTCTGGCTATGGGACAAGAAGAAAAGAGAAATCTCCACAATGGGGCACAGATGGCAAAACAATTGACTGGGGTTATAACCCTCCCTTACTCTATCCAAAATAAGGAAAAAAAGATTTGCCTTTGATTCTAATTTGAGTAATAATGTTCAGAATAAATATAGCTATGTCATTATCCTTATAAACAGCATCACTCTTAGTAATATCTAGGGTAACTCAGGTAACACATTGTAAACAGCTGGAGGAACCCAAAGCCCAAGGATAAAAGGCCATTGGAACTGGAGTGCTTTGGTAGCAGTTGGGGGGTTCCCCAAATTAGGTGTGTCATCCAGAGAAGCTGCCCCAGAACTTCTGCCACCGTCATTGGGTGTCTCCATTTCTGTATGGCCTTTACCTTCTTGGGATTAGGGAATATATCTTGTACGACGTGTCATGGGAGCTCTAATGTTTATTAAGATGGCACCTTGATGGTTTGAGCCTCAGGCCATACTGGTGCAGCTGGGCCAACATAGCCTCTAAGTGTGCAGTCCTTTTGAACTGGCACAACCCCACTGGAATAACAAAAGTGTTTTTTGGCTGGTCTGCAAAGGTGACAGGAATCTGCCAATACCCACTGGCAAGATTCAGTGTGAACAAAAATGTGGCCTGTCCTTCAGTGGCAAGGGATTCCTCTATCCGTGGATTAGGATAGGTGCTTGACATGGTAACAGAATTCAGATGCCCATGCATCTGATAAGAGGACTCTTTCTTATGGGTAGCTTGTGCTCAATTCCACTGGTACAGCCCAGATCATGGTCCCCCTGTGAGAACACTTATCCAATAGATGCCCTATCTCCTTTAACTTAGTGAGTGTCGGTATCTATATCCTTACTTGTAAAAGTAACACTATTTCCTCTATTGCCCAACTTGTTTTGTTCCTGCTGACCACTGAGCATACCACTCTTGCCGGCATTGGAAAGCCATTCAGGTGGCTGCAGATCACTTGCCCAGCTACCTCTGCAGCATCAGGTATGGTCTCTGCATTGCTAAGAGAGGAAAGTGGAGGAAGTTATCTTCTCTGGGCATGTTAAGGAGCCCAGGAAGTTATAGGAAATGGAGTTAAAGGGCCTGCGCCTGCATTTGAGCATGGTAGGTAAATAGGCACCCTGCTACATATTAGAGGGAACTTCGTGTGGTTTTGTTTTTGTATAAAATGTGAACACAGAATAACTAACATGTCAGTTAGACCATAAAGGGGGACATACTAAAACATTTAATGTGAAAAGGGTTTATGTAGCTTAACGTGTAATAAAGTGCCTAAACCTTAATCAACCTTAATCATATGCCCTAAAACATTGCACAGACTAACTTTTTAACTTTCCTAATCTATCCTAGAAGTTTTATGCATTTTGATCTTCCATGAGGCTAACTAGGGACATTAAGCTTGTTTTTTTGCGGAGCTTAATGTGGCTTAAAATATAAAAGAGCTTAGATGTTAACCAATTTCCCCCAAACCTCACACTTTATAAGACTCTTTCTATGTCAACATATTCTGAAAATTTCAGATCTTTTGGTAAATCACACCAAAAGTTATTCACATTAAGCTATTTTTTTTTTTTTTTTGCAATCCTAAAACATTTCAAGCGTAACTCCACTTTTGTTGAGAAAAAAACATTTCCCTCTGGGTGATCTATGTACACTGCAAGGATTTTAACAAACTTTGTTGCAGATTACTACCTTTTGTTATTCTGAAGAAATGGAAAAGAAAAAAATGGAAAATCACACCAAAAGGTTATTCACATTAAGCTAAGTTTTACATTCCTAAAACATTTATTGGAGGGAAACGATCAAAGCCCCGAAAACCTGCAGCCATGTCAAGCCTCCTGTTTACGGTTGAGATCCCCTCTCCCACTCCAGGAGAATCCTGACCCCTTCAGGGTGGGGAGGGGGCTCGAGGGGGAGAGGTGGAGATGGAGACTAGCTATGACAACCTTGAATTTCTTAACCTATAACGTCAGAGGGCTAAACACCCCAGAAAAAAAGACAGAAGGTCCTAGAAGAACTGAAAAGATACTCAGCAAATATAAAATTCCTACAAGAAACACACATAGCATTAGATTCAAACGTAAAGCTATACTCAAAGTTTTATCCAACATGGTATTATGGGGACTCTTCTTCGAAAAGAGCAAAAAGGGTAGCTTAAGGGGTGACAAGAGGAGTGAGATTTGAATTAGATAGAAAGGTAGATCCAGATGGCCGTTATATATTTCTGAAGGGTACCCTAGAGGATATGGAGCATACACTGGCTAATGTATATAGTCCTTATAAAAACCCAAAAGGTTTTTTGAAAGAGGTCCTGGGAAAACTGATGGAGTTCAAAAAGGGTAAATTAGTTTTAGTCGGAGATCTCAACTTTTGCCTAGACCCAAGATTGGACAGTACGTCTCATGCACAAGGGAACAGAGATCGTCAACTGGGGATGGTAAAAAAGAAATTACACCAAGGTCTACTGGTAGATATATGGAAAATCTAACATCCCCAGATAAGGGACTATACATTTCACTCCCCAGTGCATGACACATACTCAAGATTGACTTATATTTTTATGGAACATAGATTATTGGAATCAGTAGTGAAATCATCAATAGAAATAACATCACTTTCGGATCATCCCCGGTTATAGTAAAGATGAGATTTTATTGGGAATACAAACTAGAATAAATACCTGGAGGTTGAATGAGGAATTGATCCAAGATATAGAAACAGAAGATAAAATAAGGAAGGAAATTGAACAGTACTATCAAAAGCAACAACATAGGAAGCACATAAAACCTACATTAGAGGAGTGTTAATCTCAATAGCAGCGAGAAAAAAGAAAAAAAAGAACAAGAGAAATGGGAAAATGATTAAAAGAAATATATGAACTGGAACAGGTACATAAAAAGAAAGCAGATGTAAATATACAGCAATTATTAATATCTAAAAGAGACCAATTAGAAGAACCTTTGGAACAAAAAAGAAGAGACATCTTTATTAGATTGGCAAAAGAAAGATACAAACAGGAGAATAAACCAGGAAAATATCTAGCAAATATCCTTAAAAAGAAAAAATCATTAAACTTTATAGAAAAGATAAAATATAATAGGAAAGATGGTCAATACAACAGCAGAGATCGCAAAGGCCTTCCAAAGTTTCTATAGCGCACTTCACTCGGTTAGACAAGAGGAGACAAGGGAATAAGGAATAAAAAGAAAACAAAAAATACAGGAATATTTAAAGAAAGAAATAGGAGAATTGTAGGCCTTAGAGGATCTGATAACATTAGACGAGATCAGAACTGCAATAAAAAACATCCCAACAGGAAAGAGCCCAGGACCGGATGGCTTTACAATAGGATACTATGAAAAATTTAAAGAACAACTTATACCAAAAATATGCACATATCTAAACAACATAGGGGAAGGGGAGGAGGTGAGAAAGGAATCATTACTAGCATATGTTACAGTTATCCCAAAGGATGGGAAAAAATACAACTTTATGTTCAAACTATAGACCAATAGCATTCCTAAATATTGATACAAAAATCTAGAAAAAAGATTAAAAGAACTGTTGCCGAAGTGGATCCACGCAGACCAAACATGGTTTATACCAGGAAGGGAAGGAAAAGATAATGGAATAAGAACATTATTAATGTTGCAAAAATAGAGAGATAGGAATTCCCAAACTTTGCTTCTGTCAATGAATGCTGAAAATGCTTTTGACAGTAGATTGGGGATTTATGATGGAAATAATAGAAAACTTGGTAATAGGCTCTAAAATGGCACAATTGATTAAAAATGTATACTGTATAATCATCCTACAGCGTCTGTAAAGGCTAATGATAGGCTCTCGCCCCCCTTTGAGATGTTTAACGGAACTAGACAAGGATACCTTCTGTCTCCCCTCCTATATGTGCTTTCACTGGAGCTTCTATTAGTGTCAATCCAAAAGATTGTCAATATAGGGGGAGTGAAGATGGGAAAAGAGGAACATAAGGTAGCGGCATACACAGACGATATGCTATTCTATAAATCTAATCCCAGAATATCACTCCCAAATTTAATAAAGGAATTAAAAGAATACGGGGAACTGTAGAATCTAAGAATAAACCCAGTAAAATCAGAAATCTTAAATATAAGTCTAAGTAAGAAAGAAGAAGAGGCACTACAAAAGGAGTTTTCATTCACATGGGGGAAAAGAGAATTAAACTATCTTGGAATAAAATTAACAGCATCTCATGGGAAATTATTTAAAGCTAACTACATTCCACTCCTCAATGAAACTAAAACTGAGATTAAGAAAAAAAACATCACGTACACTTTCATGGTTGGGAAGGATTAATATGGTGAAAATGGCGATTCTCCCAAAAATCTTATATAAATTCCAGATGATGCCAATATCACTCCCACAGGTTATTTTTAGAACATTAAAGAGTATAATCTCAATATACATCTGGCAAAATAAGAAGCCAAAAATACAGTCTGCGTTATTAGGCAGAGATAAAACACAAGGAGGGGTAGGGGCACCTGATATAAAAAGATATTACAACGCAGTAGTAATAGCATGTATGATAGAATGGACAAACACAAAATGTGAAAAAAGATGGGTTAAGATGGAGTATACATTGAGTAAGGCACATTTAGATAAAAACATTTGGTTACCACAAATATATAGATCATTGGATGAGGGCACACAAGATTTGACTATAAATGCGTTTAAACTGTGGGATTTTATGCATAGACAAGCAAGATGGGAACATAATTCACCACTTATATCACTGATAGGGACAAATTATTTTCCACCGGGTAAAGAAGCACTGTCTGGGTCTTGGATGGGGAATGCACAGTTAAAAGATATCATGAGTAAAGAGAAAATACGACCATTCCAAGAATAAACACACAGAGGTGAATTTAAAAACATGTATGAATGGAGGTACTTGCAGCTGAAGCACTTCATGGCTACTCTTCCACAACCAATTAGAACAGAGGAGAACCTTAACTCAATAGAAAATCTATGTAATCTACAGATTACAGTAAAACATGGAATATCTAAGGTTTATGGAGCACTCATGTAGATGGGGGGGCTGGGAAGGCCTCCATTCATTAAGAACTAGGAGGAAGAATTGGGTATAGAAATAAACGAGCAACAAGTAGTTAAAGTGCTCAGAAAAGCACAGGGATACGCGATGGACATAAATAGAATGGAGATGAATTATAAATGTATCGCAAGATGGTATTTAACCCTGGTAAAAGCCCAAAAATTTCTCCAAAGTAACTCCCCTTTATGCTGGAGATGTTATAATCAGATGGGCACTAAGACACATATTTGGTGGGATTGTGATGAAATCGAGAAATATTAGCAAGAGATGCGACAATATATTAAAGAGATTACGGGAGAAAAGATACCAAATGAACCATGGGTGGTTTGTCTATTTCATAATACAAACAGTACAAAAAACAATACAGGAGAACCCTAGTACCACACCTAATAAACGCAGCGAAAGTACTGATACTAAAAAAGTGGTTAGACCTGGGGAAGCTCACAATAAAAGAATGGTTTGAAAGAATAGATTATATCTATAGAATAGAATCTCTCTGTAGTAGAGAAGAGGACGATGTAGAAGGCCTGAAGGGTGTTTGGAAAAAATGGATGGGCTTTAAAAAACTAAGAAATATACAGAGAAATGGGCAGGGGGCAGAGGAAATTTAGAAGGATTGAAGACCCCTCACTGACTTTGAAGGCAGAACCACATGTGATCATATACCAAATCTTTTTTTATTTAGAAACATCCAATAAAAAGAACACAGCGTCCTATTAAAATTACATAGCAACAAGTAAACATTTGTATATTGACAAAGGTGTCCTAGATACTACTAATAATGCCCTGACAACATCAAATATATCCAGAGGGCTGCCAATCATGGAAGAGATGGTCAGCCCAGATGAGTTCATATGAAAACTCCCGACATGTTTCAAGACAGTAACCCTTCCTCAAGGGAGGTAACGGTATTTGAACTTCTAAAAGGTAAATATGTCACAATCAATAAAGTCAATGTATAGAAAATATTATTACTTTGTACATACATTTATGTAACATCAACAGGAGAGGGTACCCTGATAGGCTGCCTTGGGTGTCCCCTTGCTCACCTTAGAGGGCTAATGCACACCGGCCCCCGCTGAGCAGGACTGTTCTTGGTCTAAGTGACCTTTTATGTATATAGCTGATCCTTTGTAAGTACCAACAACTGTTGATGTTACATATACTGTATGTATGGACCAGGGTTTCTCAACCAGGGTTCCGTGGAACCCTAGGGTTCCTCCTGAGGTTTCTAGGGGTTCCTTGAGAAATGGGCAACCATTGTTCCTTTAAGCTTATCTGTAGGGGGGTAATTCTTCACAATCATGACAAGAGTAAGGAGTATTCTTCCCATTGACTGGCACACTAATGTGTCATGAGTTGTAGATTTGTAGTTTTTAGCAGTGGTTCCCCGAGACCAAAAATTTATTTCAAGGGTTCCTCTGTGTTGAAAAGGTTGAGAAAAGCTGGTATAGACCAATTAATAATATTTCATATGCATTGACTTGTATTGCTTGTGACATATTTACATTTTAGAAGTTCAAAAACATGTCAGGACTTATCATATGAACTCATCTGGGCTGACCATTTCTTCCACGATTGGCAGCCCAGATGATATATTTGATGTTGTCGGGGCCTTATTAGTACTATCTAGGACGCCTTTGTCAATATACAAATGTTTACCTGTTATGTCATTTTAATAGGACATTGTGTCCTTTTTATTATATGTTTCTAAAAAAAAATTTGATTTTTACATATGATCACACGTGGTTCTGCCTTTAAAATTCATGAGGGGTCTCAAGAGGAGAAGTTGGTATCAAAGATATCAAGCCTGGAAGCAGAACAAGCTTTGCATACCAAGCTGTGGCTTAAACCTCCAATTGCCAAAGTGGAAAAAATGATGAAATAAAAAAATGCTAACACCGGACAAGATAAGGAAAATCTGTGTATGGTATCTATCTAACCAATGCAACTGGTAAAAGAAAAGGACAGCAAAAGCTACCTTTCAAAGGATGATATCCATCTAATAAAAGGGAGGCGCAGCGTATAAAAAGATATGACTTAGTAAAAAAGGGGGCTGAATAAGAGGGAGGGGGGAACCAACATAACAATCCTTAGACAAAATTAAATATAAACAGTAGCAGCCCTCAGTTGAATGCAATATACGTTGTAATTTACAGTATGATTGTGTGCAAGCAAGCACTAGCCAGGCAGTGGCAACAACTTGCTGTTGAGCCGCCAGTCCGCTCTACATTGAGTTCCATATGTTATGGTAGCAGTTGGTGTTTTTGATGTTTAACATCTCAACTTTCCCCTCCTTTTTATAGGTTTGAGCGAGTAAAACCATGTTTCTAATCGAAGCCAAGAATGTCTGTGTATTCACAATTTCAATTAACACAGAATACATCGATCAGCCATAACATTATGACCACTGAAAGGTAAATGAAATATCTCATTACAATGGCATCTGAAAATTGGTGAGATATATTAGGCACCAAGTGAATATGTTGTCCATGTAGTGGATGTGGTAAAATAAGAAAAAAATGAGCATCTCAGTTTGTTGTTTATGGGGCTGTGAAGTCCATGGTGACCTGTGTCTACGGCCAAAAGCTTCTACAATGGTCACATGAACATCAGAACTGGACTATGGAGCAATGAAAGAAGGTGGCCTGGTCTGATGAATCACGTTTTCTTTTAAATCATGTGGATGTCCAGGTGTGTGTGCGTCACTTACCTGGGGAAGAGATGGCACTAGGATGCGGTATAAAAAAGGCAAGTCAACAGAGGCAGTATGATGCTTTGGGCAATGTTCTGTTGGGAAACCTTGAGTCCTGCCATTCATGTGGATGTTACTTTGGTGTCCATGCCTCAATGAATCAGGACTGTTTTAGCAAAAGGGGGCCATATTCCATATTAGGTGGGTGGTCCTAATGTTATGGCTGATCGGTGTACTGTATATCACAATACAAAGTCCCTCATTTCCAGGTTTCTGTGTATATGCTTTTGAAAAGTGTATTGATTAATCAAACAAAGGAATAAGTGAATGGATGAGGGAAAGGTGGATGTATGAGGGAATGCATTGAATAAATAAATAAATGCAAAGAAAGAAAAATAAGATAACAAGCTATTATGTGATTGCAGAGAGCCTAGCTGGCCTCATAGCAAAACACAGGATCAGTGTATCCGTTCTCGTTTTTCCATTATGACATTGTCATCTGACAAAAGCAAAGAATGTTAAATAAACTAAAATACATTAATTATGATAGAAGAGGAACATGCAGTGCAGTAGATATGTAACTGTGTATTTTTATTTTGCAAATGATGTTTCTGTGTCAATATCAAGGGGCACATATGTGGTTTTCTCTCGCTGTTTCCTGGAGAGCGGAAAATCTGATTCGGTATTTTGTGTGACCTCTATGTTATCTTTACCCAGATATGGCTGAGCATGTATTCACTTAAATGCATTTCATAACATTTACCTTTGCTAACCTGTGTTTTGATAAGTTAAATTGTTGGACTCACATCATCTTTCCCACATATGGTAGTCATTACAGACCTTCCTGCTGACCAGGATGAGTCCATAAAACCAAGTCATGGATTTTATTTAATTACACAGGGAAGAATATTGGGGGGAGTGTCAGGTTAAAGATTATGCTGATCATGACCGAATGAAGACAGCTTATATGTCAGAAATATGGCTAAATCATATTTTAAAAATGGACTAGTAGTCTTTACCACAGTTACCTTGCTCAATAAAACAAGCATATGGAACAAAAATAGCTTTGTAACAATGACCACTGCGTGATGCTTTAAAGAATACTAGTAGATAAACCTGTCAGATTATAGTAAACTTGTTCTATCTCAGGTATGAACACAAAGGATGATACGACACTGGAAATGAAGAACAACCAGAGTTGTATAAAGTACTGGAAACCCATACTTGAGTAAAAGTACAAGTGCTCGATCAAAAAGTGACTTGAGTAGAAGTGGAAGTACTCGATCAAAAAGTGACTTGAGTAGAAGTACTAAAGTATTCAAAATTTTTTGTACTTAAGTATCGCAAGTAGTTTTTTAAAAAAATTTGCTACTCAAGTACTGAAAGTAAAAGTACCAGTAGTTTTGAAAAAAAAATTGCTACTCAAGTACTGAAAGTAAAAGTACAAGTACTGTGTTATGTAGTTATTAAAGAAAGAAGTCAAAAGTTTGAACATCATATTGTTTTGTATTATTTCAAATGCAGCTTTTATTTATACATACAGTAGCATTTATTTTTGTATGCAATAATACACATGTTTTGAGCTTCATGAAACCTGCCATCTACTGTTCTGGCAGTGGTAATTTTTATAATAGTAACGAGTAACGATGCAGCACAAAAAAAAATATCGGAGTAGAAGTATTGAAATCATCGAAAAAATGTAGTGAAGTAAAAGTGGAAGTAGGAGAAAAAAATTCTACTCTAGGAAAGTACAGATACCGCCTTTCGGTACTTAAGTACAGTAGTGAAGTAGTTCTACTTAGTTACTATACATCTCTGAGAACAACTGTAACTACTCAAGAAAATACAAATTAGCATGGAAGTAGCCATAAAACTATGGTGTTGGAGAAGATTCTTGAAAGTCCCTTGGATGACAAGAAAAACAAACCAGTCAATCCTGAAGGAAATCAACCCTGAATATTCACTGGAACGAAAGATTCTGAAGTTGAAACTTGAAAACTTTGGCCATCTAATGCGAAGAGCGGACTCATTGGGAAAGACCATGATGCTGGGAAACATGCAGGGCCGGCGTTAGGGGGGGGCAAACTGGGCAACTGCCCAGGGCCCCGAATGTCCAGGGGCCCCGAGCCCCGTGTCACTGTCAGCCAGGGCCGGACTGGCCATCGGGCAGAGTCCCGGTGGACCGCGGCGCTCAGAGTCATCACAGACACTAGAAGACATTCCCTTAGTGCGGGCAGCCGCCGGCCGGTGTACTTGCCAGCTACACCGGCTCCGCGGCCAATCAGCCTTCTGCTCAGGGGGGGTCTGAGTCACACCCCCCTGAGCAGAAGGCTGATTGGCCGCGGAGCCGGTCCGGAAGTCAAGTAGTCAGTGTGTGTGATTCCCGCGGCTGCCGATGATCACTGAACCCACTGCAGATGGGAGCTCCTTCAGCCCGACTCCGGGCTGCTCGCGGGGGGCGGCGGCGGGGAGAGAAGGTAAGTGACTGTCATGCTACAGAGTGAACATGGTGTGAATGAACCCCAGCATACGAGTCTTCCATAACAGCACATTGTTTTCTTTTTATGTGAACACAAAGCACTGTATTAGCAAAGACAACATGGAGTTTGATGCAAAGGACAATAATGAAGGGAGCTGTGTGAGTTGTGTTCTACTTACCATGTAATGTAATGTTTGTAATAACAAGCTGCACTGTGTGCGGACAAACTCTCCTCACAGATGATGAAGGAAGTGGGAGAAGGGAGAGCAGGGAATCCTGGGAAATGTAGTCCTCACTCACTTCCCCCATTATGGTACACAGGTCTACACACTCTCTGTCTGCTTCTAGTAGACGTGTGTGTGTGTGATTTCCTATTCCCATGGTGTACATACACTTCACATGGCTTCCAACTCTGTCCCAGCACTGTAATAGAAGATGTGTGTGCTGAATAGGAGGGGGGTGGGGCGGCTCGGCTGCATATAGAGGATTTGATGTTTCCTTATGCTGCTGGATGGATGGATGGATTCTTTTTCTCCCTTCTGCAGGCATTCTGCGGCTGCAGGAGAAATATGGAAATATCAATTTCTCTATATGCAGCTGAGCTGTCCCATCCCCCTCCTATTCAACTTCTTTTACTGCCCCCCAGTGATCTTAGCCCCACCCCAGTGATCTTAGCCCCCCCCAGTGATCTTAGCCCCCCCCCCAGTGATCTTAGCCTCCCTCCCCCAGTGCTCTTAAACCCCCTGTACTCTTTAGCCCCCACCCTGTGCTCCTTAGCCCCCCCCGTGCTCTTCAAGTCCCCACAGTGCTTTTCATCTCCCTCTATGCTCTCTGGCTCCCCCAGTGCTCTCCACCCCCCTGTGCTCCCTGGCTCCTCCCTAAGTGATCTCCAGTTCCCCCCAGTGCTCTCCAGTCCCCCCCATGCTCTCCATCCCCCTGGTTTTCCCTGCCCGCCACCCCCCCCCCCCTGTGCTATCCACACCCTGCGCCTTCCAACCCCCCTGCAATGCTTTCCAAACCCCCCCTTAATTCTCTCCAATTCCCCCCCCCCCTTGCCCTTCAGCTCCTCCAGTGCTATCTGCTTTCCCTGTGCTCTCCGGCCCCTCTAGTGTCCTTCTATCTTCTATCATGTCTGCAGTCTCTGACCTTCTCTTGTATCACATCCGCAGTCTCTGGACCATCTCCTGTACTATATCTGCAGTCTCTGACCTTCTCTTGTATCACATCCGCAGTCTCTGGACCATCTCCTGTACTATATCTGCAGTCTCTGACCATCTCTTGTATCACGTCTGCAGTCTCTGACCAGCTCTTGTATCAAGTCTGCAGTCTCTGATCAGCTCTTGTACCATGTCTGCAGTCTCTGACCAGCTCTTGTATCATGTCTGCAGTCTGACCATCTCTTGTATCACGTCTGCAGTCTCTGACCAGCTCTTGTATCACGTCTGCAGTCTCTGACCAGCTCTTGTATCACGTCTGCAGTCTCTGACCAGCTCTTGTACCATGTCTGCAGTCTCTGACCAGCTCTTGTATCATGTCTGCAGTCTGACCAGCTCTTGTATCATGTCTGCAGTCTCTGACCATCTCTTGTATCACGTCTGCAGTCTCTGACCAGCTCTTGTATCGTCTCTGACCATCTCTTGTATCACGTCTGCACTCTCTGACCATCTACTGTATCACGTCTGCATTCTCTGACCATCTCTTGTATCGTCTCTGACCATCTTTTGTATCATGTCTGCACTCTCTGACCATCTACTGTATCATGTCTGTAGTCTCTGACCATCTCCTGTATCATGTCTGTAGTCTCTGGCCATCTCCTGTATCATGTCTGTAGTCTCTGACCATCTCCTGTATCATGTCTGTAGTCTCTGACCATCTACTGTATCATGTCCTCAGTCTCTGATCATGTCCTGTATCATGTCCTCAGTCTCTGACCATCTCCTGTATCATGTCCTCAGTCTCTGACCATCTCCTTTATCATGTCCTCAGTCTCTGACCATCTCCTGTATCATGTCCTCAGTCTCTGACCATCTCCTGTATCATGTCCTCAGTCTCTGACCATCTCTTGTATCATGTTTGCAGTCTCTGAGCATCTTCTGTATCATGTTTGCAGTCTCTGAGCATCTCCTGTATCATGTTTGCAGTCTCTGACCATCTCTTGTATCATGTCCTCAGTCTCTGACCATCTCTTGTATCATGTTTGCAGTCTCTGACCATCTCCTGTATCATGTTTGCAGTCTCTGACCA
The DNA here is from genome assembly GCF_965119305.1 of Pelophylax lessonae. Taxonomy (NCBI): domain Eukaryota; kingdom Metazoa; phylum Chordata; class Amphibia; order Anura; family Ranidae; genus Pelophylax; species Pelophylax lessonae. The sequence continues at coordinate 383,868,178 of NC_138772.1, forward strand.
TCTCCTGTATCATGTTTGCAGTCTCTGACCATCTCCTGTACCATGTTTGCAGTCTCTGACCATCTCCTGTACTATGTCCAGCAGGAACACTCTGCAGCCACACCGCACAGCACACCCAAGGTAAGTGGAGGACTGGAGAGAGGAGTGACTTCTACTTAGGGATTTATTTTGCAGATAGGCTGGGCTGGCACTGGCAGCAACAATTTTATTCAAAGAAATCAGGATTTCTTATGCAAATATACTGGCACTGGCAGCAACAATTTAATTCAAATCAGGATTTCTTTTGCAAATAGGCTGGTCTGGCACTGGCAGCCAGGCATAGTACTAGTCTAGTACAATGCCTGCCAGTGCCTTGTCTGATCTGATGATGTCACTGCCAGGCTATTTGCAGAAGAAATCCTTATTTTTCCTCAATTTTTGATCACGTGTCATGATGACATTGGTTTTGGTAATTGTCTGACTCTGATGCCAGCCTATTTGCAGAAGAAATCCTGATTTGAATAAAATATTTGCTGCCAGTGCCAGCCTACCAGGGGCTGATCTGAGGTGTGAAGGTGCAGGAATTGGGGTGATCTGAGGTGTGAAGGTGCAGGAATTGGGGTGGTCTGAGGTGTGAAGGTGCAGAAATTGGGGTGGCCTGAGGTGTGAAGGTGCAGAAATTGGGGTGGCCTGAGGTGTGAAGGTGTAGGAATTGGGGTGGTCTGAGGTGTGAAGGTGCAGGAATTGGGGTGGTCTGAGGTGTGAAGGTGCAGGAATTGGGGTGGTCTGAGGTGTGAAGGTGCAGAAATTGGGGTGGTCTGAGGTGTGAAGGTGCAGGAATTGGGGTGCTCTGAGGTGTGAAGGTGCAGAAATTGGGGCTGATCTGAGGTGTGAAGGTGCAGAAATTGGGGTGGCCTGAGGTGTGAAGGTGCAGGAATTGGGGTGGTCTGAGGTGTGAAGGTGCAGGAATTGGGGTGGTCTGAGGTGTGAAGGTGCAGAAATTGGGGCTGATCTGAGGTGTGAAGGTGCAAAGCTCACTTGATTTCCTATTTATTCTATTTAATGTTATTTAATTAAAGCATATTTTCATGTAGTTGTATGTTTTATTTGGCTAAATTGATTAAATGCGCCTATATTTTTGGTAGAATATAAAAAAATTTGGGGCCCCACTTTTAGGTTTGCCCAGGGCCACACTTTGTCTAAAACCGGCCCTGGAAACATGGAAGGAAAAAGGAGAAGAGAACGACAGAAAACAAGAAGGATAGATAGCATAATCGAAATGATGAACATGAAGTTAAGCAAGCTCCAGGAGGCAGTGGAGGACAGAAAATCCTGGCACGCTATGGTGCATGAGGTCATGAAGTGTAGGACATGACTAAACGACTGAACAACAAAGCCATATAACACAATAATGTTTTAATTACATGAATGCTTGGTGTTAATGTCCCAATTCCTTCATCCATTGGTGAATAATGTAAATGACCCCATTAGATTTTTGGTTAGTGTCAATATCTTTAGTACACTGGTGAGGAGTGCCAGTGCCCGTTACATTGATAGTCAATGCCAATGCTTCCATTACATTAGCAAATGGTGTTAATGAGCTGATTACACTGGTAGTGAATGTCTGAGCTCCTGTTGCATTTATGGTTAGTGTTATTGTGCTCTTTACACTGTTGGTGAGTGCCAATGCCCCCTGTTACATTGGTAGTGAGTGATAATGCCCCTATTATATTGGTGTTCAGCTTGGCCTTTTTGTCAGAAAATAGGTGCAGGTTCTCAGTAAAACAGTAGTAAAGTAGTAGTAGTAAAATGTGTACTACAAAACCCAGGTTATAGGCTACCTTAAGGAACAAAGGGGTTACTTTAGTGACAACAGAGTCACAAAAGGGTTCAATAACAAAAAATGTACACTTTATTCATGGCCTGATATCAAAAATTATTTCAGCACTAAAGTCACTCAGGTCAAACAAAGCACCAACAATTAAGGTGCGTACAAGACAAACAAACATAAAACACAAGACACAAATTCTTTTTTTTGTCCGGCGCCAAATGTCAATACACACAAGGGTTGTCATGTTATAATTATCAGTTGAAGATTACAAGCATGGTACAGGACCGATAGGCTTTAAAATGACAGCCGATACGTGTAAAGCCCCTGGGGACTAGAGCTCAGTGGTAACCCCCTTTTGTATATGGTATCTTGCAGAACATGCATTGTTGCATAACTGGTCATCATCCAAAGAGGATTATTGTTGGCCTATGATAAAGGTTATTGCAGTTTGCAACCCATCATGTAGTACAGTCCAACTGATAAGCCAAGGGTTGAAACAGATTTTCTTGGGTGAACCCAACTTTCACTGAAGAATAGTAATATCAGCAGGATAAACATGAGGTAGTCTGTTAATGGAGGAGCAGCAGTTAATCAGCAGACAAGTTTAAGGTATGAAGCAGGCCAAGCATAGGTTTTAAGGGGCAATGGGAAGCATCTTCCCAAGCTGGCACAATAAACTGTGATCCAACATATAATACAGTCCAAGTGGTAAACCAAGGGCTATGAATAAATTCGGGGTGGTCACTTTCACTCAGTGGCGCCATTAGGTGGGCCACTGAGTGGGGAAAATATGTACTGTGTGAGAGATAATATCTGTGTTATAATTATACATTATTGAGAATGCATACACATAACAATATACAAATTTTCAGTATGTAATACTAGGTACACAAAAAAAAAAAAAATCTAACATATCAACGTCATTCATGGATCTGTAATCAAAAGTACATATTTGTCACTGTCCTGTCGTGCTTTTTGGTCTGATGTCCCGTGTTGGCTCTTCCCTGGAATTTGTCCCAGAATCTGGGAAGTGCTGACAGCTGCAGTTTCTGCCTCCAGTTCTGCTCCATCTCTATCCTCTTTTGTCTGCTTTAAGGCCAAAGACTGATATCTGTCACCTACCACAAATTGTTGCTGGCCACTAAAAAGAGGCCTTAAGGAGCCACACAGGGTGGGGGAGGCCAGGGTAGTAGCTAATGCAGGTAGATCTTGCTGTCACAGTACCTAGAATGGGTAGGGCCGATTCCTCCCTTTCTAGCACAAGTGACTGCTTCATTGGGGATCACCTAGCAGCTGAAGATAAGAAAAGAGAAGGAGCCGAGATAGCAGCCCAGGAAGTCCTCTATCTCCAGGCATGGGGTGAGTGACTGGCTGACTGCCCCGCCACTACATACTGCTCTTTACCTGCCCTATCACTACACACTGTTACCTCACAACCCTGCTACTACATACTGCTCACTGATACTGTTCAATGACTGCCATTACATACTGCTCACTGACTGCCCTGCAACTACATACTGCTCATTACCTGCCCTATCACTACATATTGTTCACTCACAACCCTGCTACTACATACTGCTCACTGATACTGTTCAATGACTGCCATTACATACTGCTCACTGACTGCCCTGCCACTACATACTGCTCATTACCTGCCCTATCACTACATATTGTTCACTCACAACCCTGTAACTACATACTGCTCACTGATACTGTTCAATGACTGCCATTACATACTGCTCACTGACTGCCCTGCAACTACATACTGCTCATTACCTGCCCTATCGCTACATATTATTCACTCACAACCCTGCTACTACATACTGCTCACTGATACTGTTCAATGACTGCCATTACATACTGCTCACTGACTGCCCTGCAACTACATACTGCTCATTACCTGCCCTATCACTACATACTGTTCACTCACAACCCTGCTACTACATACTGCTCACTGATACTGTTCAATGACTGCCATTACATAATGCTCACTGACTGCCCTGCAACTACATACTGCTCATTACCTGCCCTATCACTACATGTTGTTCACTCACAACCCTGCTACTACATACTGCTCACTGATACTGTTCAATGACTGCCATTACATACTGCTCACTGACTGCCCTGCCACTACATACTGCTCATTAACTGCCCTATCACTACATACTGTTCACTCACAACCCTGCTACTACATACTGCTCACTGATACTGTTCAATGACTGCCATTACATACTGCTCACTGACTGCCCTGCCACTACATACTGCTCATTAACTGCCCTATCACTACATACTGTTCACTAACAGCCCTGCTATTACATACTGCTCACTTATACTGTTCACTGACTGCCATTGCATACTGTTCACTTACTGCTCTGCCACAACACTCTGCCAATACATACTGTTCACTCATTGCCATAACATACTGCTCACTGACTGCCCAGCCACTAAATACCCACTGACTGCCATGCCACAATATACTGCTCACTAACCCTACTTCTACTATATACTGTTCACTGACTGTCATTACATTTTGCTCACTGACCACCCTGCCACTACATACTGCTCACTGACAGCCCTGCCACTTAATCCTGCTACATGTATGTACTGTGTTTCTTTAGCCCCATAGCTGCAGCTCTCTTATTTATGCCTAATTAAAGTATGGCATTAGGTTAACAATATGCCTCTTATAAAACAACACCCATTTTAAATTAATGTTCCCACCCTTAATTTAGAAATATAACATTTTTAATAATGTTGGTAACCATGATAGTGTACAGTGTAGATTTGTGTAGTACACTATACCATGGATTAGCATAGCACTCTATGCGTTGCTCGGAGGGGATTTAATGAAAGTTAATAGCTGAATTATTTGTAAATTTAAGTGTTTATAAACCCAACATTTCATATTCCTGATATGTGCCTGCTGTACCATGTACTTGTATTAAAAAAAAAAAAAAAAAGGTATGCTGTTCTCTTTGTATTGCTTCCCCTGTGTGTGTAAATTCCCTTGGTGTTTCTACCAGTCCTTCTGCTTTCCTATTAAAAACTAACCACACTAAGCAGAACACACTGTGCTCAGTTCTCTAGCTATGCTGGGAAAATCAGGCTTGTGCAACCCCCCCCCCCCCCCCCCCAAAAAGGAGAAAAATGGTAATTATAAGGTTTTTTATGTCTATACACAAATAGTTTGGCTGAATGGGTTGTTTTACAAGGCGATCGTTTGCAATCACTTTAACTGTCCTTGAAAATCCGCCCATGTAGTTAAAGCGGAGTTCCATTCAATTCCATTTGGTACCTTTCGGGGGAGAACGGGGGAGCAGGTACCTGTTTTTGACAGGTACCCTGTCCCCACCTCCGTCAGACATTGCCACGGTGAGGTACATCAAAGTTCGGCCCCCTCCTTCTTTCCTCCTCCTTCCTCTGCCCTCTAGGCCAGTAAGAGAGCGCAGCGCGCTTTGCACATGCGCAGTAGGGACCCAGCCATGAAGCTTAGTGGCAATAGCGGCGGCAGCATCCTAAAGCCGATGGAAACATCAGCTGTGGTACCGACATCGCTGGACTCCAGGACAGGTAAGTGTCCTAATATTAAAAGTCAGCAGCTACAGTAAGTGTAGCTGCTGACTTTTTATTTTTGGAGGGGGAGGCCGGAACACTGCTTTAAAAATTCTATACCTACCAATTTTAACATAATAATGTACCGTTATGACATAGTTTGCCATAAATACTGTATCTCTGAAAACTGTAATTTCCTAGGCCCATTCTCTAATTTTCATGAATTAAAAACAATATCTCATGTAAGACAACACAGATGCAATTTGTGTGATTCACAGTACAGCTTTTTTATTGTGCTGCATGGATCAAGGGAGATACAACCAATTATGGACATATGACATTGATATACAGTATTTTTTACAGAATGAACCTTTATTATATACAGATGGTTGGATATTATACCGCTATACAGGGATAATACCAGACCTCTGTCTGTCCATTTTACAATTAAATCATTTACTTCTAAATGAATATCTTAGTACAAAAATACAGAATATTACATTACAGTTACTAGGCTGAACTAGAAAAACATGCAGAGATCCAGGAATGTCCAAACCTTTCCAACCAGAACCTTTTTACAATCAGCCAAGGAATTCTTACCCACCTTTCACTGTAAACTTTCCACTGACAGTAATCATAAATTTAAAAAGATAGGCATACATTTTAAAAGACAGGCATTTAGGCAAAAGAAAAACGTGAGACAAACTATTTTAAGTATCAACAAAAAATTAGGGCATGCTTAGTGTGTATCTGTGGACATCCTACAAAAGTCACTTATGATTGTGATGGACTGTCCAATCACGTAACTCCTATGATTGGCAGTCACAGTGGTCTCATGGTTGTGAGCCGGTCCTGCTGGCCCCCAATCATTACTAGAGACCTAGGGCTGTCTATGACAGCTTATTCACTGTGCTGGAAACATATAGTAAGCATGCTCACAGCACAGAAACTTTGGCTGACCATGGACACACACACTATATTACCAAAAGTATTGGGACGCCTGCCTTTACACACACATGAACTTTAATGGCATCCCAGTCTCAGTCCGTAGGGTTCAGTATTGAGTTGGCTCACCCTTTGCAGCCTTAACAGCTTCAATTCTTCTGGGAAGGCTGTCCACAAGGTTTAGGAGTGTGTCTATGGGAATGGTTGACTATTCTTCCAGAAGCTCATTTGTTGGACAAGAAGGCCTGGCTCGTAATCTCCTCTCTAATTCATTCTAAAGGTGTTCTGTCAGGTTGAGGTCAGGACTCTGTGCAGGCCAGTCAAGTTTCTCCACCCCAAACTCGCTCATCCATATCTTTATGGACCTTACTTGTGCACTGGTCCAATTCATTTGGTGGAGGCGGGATTATGGTGCGGGGTTGTTTTTCAGGGGTTGGGATCAGGGCCATCTTACCGAATGGGCACGCTGGGAAGTTGCCCAGGGGCCCCACTTGCCCGGGGGGCCCCACCTGCCCAGCAACCCAGCCCCAGCCAAGCATTAATCCTGATTCCCGTGTGCATCCCACCGCCGAACTTAGCAGGTGGCAAGGGCCTTTCGGCCCTGCGCTGCTGTCAGGCCACCTGGGCCATGGAGGGGGAGCCCACAACTGCAGGAATGCCTATCTGCCTCCACGGGAAAAGGCACACACAGGACAGTCGAGTCTGACTTCCATCCATGTGTGTGTTAACTGGACCCAGCTGCCGAACTTGGAAGCTGTCATTAGCCCTGCACTGCTGTACCAATAAATATCGCCTTATCGATAATTTGCATTTTTATTCTCGTGGGTGATTGTGTAGGCAGGGCCCCAGTGCACTGCATTGCCCGGGGCCCTTTAATGGTCTTAAGATGGCACTGGTTGGGATTGGCCCCTTAGTTCCAGTGAAGGGAAATTTCAGGGCTTCAGCATACCAAGACATTTTGGACAATTTCATGCTCCCAACTTTGTGGGAACAGTTTGGGGATGGCCCCTTCCTGTTCCAACATGACTGTGCACAAAGCAAGGTTTATAAAGATATGGATGAGTGAGTTTGGGGTGGAAGAACTTTACTGACCTGCAAAGAGTCCTGGCCTCAAACCTGATAGAACACCTTTGGGATGAATTAGAGAAGAGACTGGGAGCCAGGCCTGCTCATCCAACATCAGTGCCTGACCTTAAAAATGCGCTTCTGAAAGAATGGTCAAATATTTCCATAGATACACTCCTAAACCTAATGGACAGCCTTCCCAGAGGAGTTGAAGCTGTTATAGCTGCAAAAGGTGGACCAACTCAATATTGAACCATACGGACTATAACTGGGATGTCATTAAAGTTCATGTGTGTGTAAAGGCAGGCGTCCCAATACTTTTGACAATATAGTGTATGTGTGGCATGTGGGTGTTAAATCCCACTTTCTTTACTGCTGCCCCTGCTCATTCTCTGTCCAGCTTGTTCACTCTGCTGGGAGTGCACAGTAATCGTGCTCTTACCACAGAAACCTCAGCTGCCAATGGACACATACGCTTTATGTGAGAGGCATGAGGTTAAAAAAAAAATCCAACCAAATAGCTAAATTAACAAAATTGAAAAACTTAAAGTATTTATTTACTGTTTTAGCTACAAAAAAGTTTTAACCCTATACAGCCGGTTTTGTGATTTAAAAACATCTGCCTCATCAAGAAAGAGACACATTTAAAGTGATATTAAAGGCACTTTTTTTATTGTTGTTTAATACTTACTTGTTCTGTGCAGTGTTTTTGCACAGAGCAGCTCTGATCCTCCTTTTCTCGGTTCGGTTCCCAGCGCTCCTGGCCCCTCCCTCCTGCTAAGTGCCCCCAGAGCAAACAGCTTGCTATGGGGTCACTCAAGCAAATTCCCTCCCGAGCTGCTGCTCTGTGTGTCCATTCAGACACAGAGCCACGGCTGGACCCCGCCTTCTCTCTCTTCTCATTGGCTCCCCAGCTGTGATTGACAGTGAGGCTCTCATGGACATCACTGCATTGCGATGGGGCTTAGGCAAGTATTAGGGGGGTTGGGGCCTTGCTGCACACAGAAGGATGTTTACCTTTATGCATAGAATCCATGAAGGTAAAAAACCTTTAGCCTTTAGATCAGTGATGGCGAACCCTGGCACCTCAGATGTTTTGCAACTACATTACCCATGATGCCCATGCACTCTGCAGTGTAGTTGAGCATCATGGGAAATGTAGTTTCAAAATATCTGGGGTTCCAAGGTTCGCCATCACTGCTTTAGAACCACTTTAATTTCTAGTTCATCAAAGTAGCTTCATATGTCACCTCTCCACCTTACCCCCTCCGTCCAACATGCTTATCCAGGAAATTGTAATTCTGTAAGTCAGCAGCTCTCTGCTCTGCTCCCTCCTCGTTCATTTGAGTGCTGGGCTGTGGAGGGGATGGGAGCGGCTGGGTCAGGCTTTTAGTGGCTTGCTGGGAGGCTGACCCGGGTGCCAGTCCAGGCATGTGGGCCGATCCTGACTCTATGGTCGCAATGACTCCAGAGCCTGGACTGACTCTGTGATGTCAGCAGAGAGTGGAATTCTCCTTTTACCATGCATAAGATAGAATAATTGTAAACCTACACATATACTTTGTGAAGTGACAGGCCTCAGGTGATACACAGGGATGAAGAAAATCCTCCTACATAAGTTGTACCTGTTTATCAAAAGTCTTCTCTTCTCTACATCAGTTCAAAGTCCAGAATTTATCAAGTTTGTCTGAGCTGTCAGAAAAATGGGGATGGAAAGCTAAAATTACACTCTGCAAAGCTCAGTGAGGAGAGCTCTGACAGCTTATTGGAGGGAAGGGGCACCAGGGGCACCCCCCCCCCCCCACACACACACACACACAGCACATAGGAACAGAGCTGAGGCTGTCAATCAGCTGGATCTCCTTCCCCAATCACCTTTTTTTCTCTTGGTATCAGGAAAACTTGTCAATAATTATTCATGCTGATAGCAGATCAATTAGGCAGCAGGGAGAAATGACACTTAGTGCTGTCAATTGAGACAAGTACACGCTATAGAGGGGTATGCCTTGTTCATATTTCATGTCTGAGGTTTACAACCACTTTAAGTAATGTTTAGTTAAGTCATCTTGTCATATATGATGACATCATTCAGCTTATTTGGTTTGCCTTTTCACATTGTGTTGCTTGGAAGTCATGCCAGTGATATTGGGGGAAAAAAAAGTTATACTGATATATACAGTGGGTACGGAAAGTATTCAGACCCCCTTAAATTTTCCACTCTTTGTTATATTGCAGCCATTTGCTAAAATCATTTAGGTTCATTCTTCTTCCTCATGAATGTACACATAGCACCCCATACTGACAGAAAAACACAGAATTGTTGACATTGTTGCAGATTTATTAAAAAAGAAAAACTGAAATATCACATGGTCCTAAGTATTCAGACCCTTTGCTGTGACACTCATATATTTAACTCAGGTGCTTTCCATTTCTTCTGATCATCCTTGAGATGGTTCTACACCTTCATTTGAGTCCAGCTGTGTTTGATTATACTGATTGGACTTGATTAGGAAAGCCACACACCTGTCTATATAAGACCTTCCAGATCACAATGCATGTCAGAGCAAATGAGAATCATGAGGTCAAAGGAACTGCCTGAAGAGCTCAGAGACAGAATTGTGGCAAGGCACAGATCTGGCCAAGGTTACAAAAAGATTTCTGCTGCACTTAAGGTTCCTAAGAGCACAGTGGCCTCCATAATCCTGAAATGGAAGACGTTTGGGATGACCGGAGCCCTTCCTAGAGCTGGCCGTCCGGCCAAACTGAGCTATCGGGGGAGAAGAGCCTTGGTGAGAGAGGTAAAGAAGAACCCAAAGATCACTGTGGCTGAGCTCCAGAGATGCAGTCAGGAGATGGGAGAAAGTTGTAGAAAGTCAACCATCACTGCAGCCCTCCACCAGTCGGGGCTTTATGGCAGAGTGGCCCGACGGAAGCCTCTTCTCAGTGTAAGACACATGAAAGCCCGCATGGAGTTTGCTAAAAAACACCTGAAGGACTCCAAGATGGTGAGAAATAAGATTCTCTGGTCTGATGAGACCAAAATAGAACTTTTTGGCCTTAATTCTAAGCGGTATGTGTGGAGAAAACCAGGCACTGCTCATCACCTGTCCAGTACAGTCCCAACAGTGAAGCATGGTGGTGGCAGCATCATGCTGTGGGGGTGTTTTTCAGCTGCAGGGACAGGACGACTGGTTGCAATCGAGGGAAAGATGAATGCGGCCAAGTACAGGGATATCCTGGACAAAAACCTTCTCCAGAGTGCTCTGGACCTCAGACTGGGCCGAAGGTTTACCTTCCAACAAGACAATGACCCTAAGCACACAGCTAAAATAACGAAGGAGTGGCTTCACAACAACTCCGTGACTGTTCTTGAATGGCCCAGCCAGAGCCCTGACTTAAACCCAATTGAGCATCTCTGGAGAGACCTAAAAATGGCCGTCCACCAACGTTTACCATCCAACCTGACAGAACTGGAGAGGATCTGCAAGGAGGAATGGCAGAGGATCCCCAAATCCAGGTGTGAAAGACTTGTTGCATCTTTCCCAAAAAGACTCCTGGCTGTATTAGATCAAAAGGGGGCTTCTACTAAATACTGAGCAAAGGGTCTGAATACTTAGGACCATGTGATATTTCAGTTTTTCTTTTTTAATAAATCTGCAACAATGTCAACAATTCTGTGTTTTTCTGTCAGTATGGGGTGCTATGTGTACATTCATGAGGAAGAAGAATGAACTTAAATGATTTTAGCAAATGGCTGCAATATAACAAAGAGTGATAAATTTAAGGGGGTCTGAATACTTTCCGTACCCACTGTATCAAGGAAAAGAGTTAGTATTTTGCCCCTGGCAGCAGACTGGTGGGAGACAGGGTGTGTCTAATGACAATGATGGCAATCACCAGATCCTCATAGACATACAGCAGTATGTCCATGCCTCATCTCATATCTTTCAGATAACATAAGTATAAGGCAAGAGGAGATAGGAAATGACACCATTATTAACATGACTTAGCTTGCTATATATGTCTGAGCAGATGGCAGGTATTCAAAGAATGGCCAGTTAGGTGCTCTGTAGTTTATTTTAGGTGAACTGGTCTTTTTAGAGCTAATGATCAAATCCAATGGATTTTTAGGTTTTTACCAAATATTTTCATATGGATAGAGTCATCCATTGGCGACTTTTTAAGAATGTACATGCTCACCTTTTGTTTTTCATTTCCAGAGGGTTTCTGTATGCCTATACATTTTTATAAGTCTTTATGTGTGTGTTTTGAACATCCCTTTTACTTGTACTATGGGTGTACACCTGCAATACTTAGACATATTTTTACTTTTCATAGTTGGATAGAGATAGAGTGGAGAAGGACTAGAACCCTACTAAGTTTTACTGCTTTCCACAGCTCTGTTAGAGAAATTCTCCCTCCCTTTTTGTTCTGGTGACAAACTTATCCTAGAGAAAAGGACAATAATAAAAAATTGACAGGGGTCCTAACATTCCCCTACTTAACTGTAAAAATGTTTTTACTTTTGTCTGTGTTACACTTGGAGAGTTTCCTTCACTTTAGCTTGATGGCAAGGAAGCCCTTGGGACAGTAATTAAGGGAAAATCTCTCCAACAGGGTTCACATCCTTCCTAATCCCATTAAACACTAAAAAAACTAGTTTTAGGTATAGTCATATTTTAACGGGCAGTACAGTGGTTAAGTGGTTAGTACTTCTGACTAGCAGTACTAGGGCTGTTGGTTCAAATCCCAAAAGTTGACTACCTGTTTAGAGTTTACAAACACTCCCTGTGTGGTTACTGATGTGAAAGTACATTTTATATATATATATATACAAACCCAATTCCAAAAATGTTGGGACACTGCACAAATTGTGAGTAAAAAAGGAATGGACTAATTTACGAATCTCATAAACTTATATTTTATTCACAATATAATATAGATAACATATCAAATGTTGAAAGTGAGACATTTTGAAATGTCATGCCAAATATTGGCTCATTTTGGATTTCATGAGAGCTACACATTCCAAAAAAGTTGGAACAGGTAGCAAAAAGAGGCCGGAAAAGTTAAATGTACATATAAGGAACAGCTGGAGGACCAATTTTGCAACTTTTTAGGTCAATTGGCAACATGATTAGGTATAAAAAGAGCCTCTCAGAGTGGCAGTGTCTCTCAGAAGTCAAGTTGGGCAGAGGATCACCAATTCCCCCAATTCTGCGGCGAAAAATAATGGAGCAATATCAGAAACTAGTTTCTCAGAGAAAAATTGCAAAGACTTTGAAGTTATTATCATCTACAGTGCATAATATCCTCCAAAGATTCAGAGAATCTGGAACAATCTCTGTGCGTAAGGGTCAAGGCCAGAAAACCTTACTGGATGCCCATGATCTTCGGGCCCTTAGACGGCACTGCATCACAAACAGAAATGCTACTATAATGGAAATCACAACATAGGCTCAGAAATACTTCCAGAAAACATTGTCGGTGAACAAAATTCACCGTGCCATTCGCCGTTGCCAGCTAAAAACCTATAGGCCAAAAAAGAAACCATATCTAAACATGATCCAAAAGCGCAGGCCTTTTTTTTTTGGGCCAAAGCTCATTTAAAATGGACTGTGGCAAAGTGGAAAACTGTTCTGTGGTCAGACGAATCAAAATTTGAAGTTCTTTTTGGAAAACTGGGACGCCGTGTCATCCGGACTAAAGAGGACAACCCAAGTTGTTATCAGCGCTCAGTTCAGAAGCCTGCATCTCTGATGGTATGGGGTTACATGAGTGCGTGTGGCATGGGCAGCTTACACATGTGGAAAGGCACCATCAATGCTGAAAGGTATATCCAAGTTCTAGAACAACATATGCTCCCATCCAGACGTCGTCTCTTTCAGGGAAGACCTTGCATTTTCCAACATGACAATGCCAGACCACATACTGCATCAATTACAACATCATGGCTGCGTAGAAGAAGGATTCGGGTACTGAAATGGCCAGCCTGCAGTCCACATCTTTCACCCAAAGAAAACATTTGTCGCATCATAAAGAGGAAGATGCGACAAAGAAGACCCAAGACAGTTGAACAACTACACTAGAAGCCTGTATTAGACAAGAATGGGACAACATTCCTATTCGTAAACTTGAGCAACTTGTCTCCTCAGTCCCCAGACGTTTGTAGACTGTTATAAAAAGAAGAGGGGATGCCACACAGTGGTAAACATGGCCTTGTCCCTACTTTTTTTGAGATGTGTTGATGCCATGAAATTTAAAATCAACGTACCTTTCCCTTAAAATTATACATTTTCTCAGTTTAAATATTTGATATATCGTCTATGTTGTATTCTGAATAAAATATCGAAATTTGAAACATCCACATCATTGCATTCTGTTTTTATTCACAATTTGTACAGTGTCCCAACTTTTTTGGAATCGGGTTTGTATATATATATATATATATATATATATATATATCTTAATAATATATGATAATAATAAAAATGCTGACTATGACCCTAAGAACACCATCCCTACAGTCAAGCACGGAGATAGAAACATGATGCTTTGGGGCTGTTTCTCTGCTAAAGGTACAGACTGACTTTGCCGCATTAAGGGGCTAACGGATGGGGCTGTGTATTGTAAAAATCTTGGATGAGAACCTTCTTCCCTCAGCCAAAACACTGAAGATGGGTCATGGACGGGTCTTCCAGCATGACAATGACCCAAAAGATACCTCTAAGGCAACAAAGGAGTGGCTCAAGAAGAAGCACATTAAGGTCATGGAGTCAGTCTCCAGACCTTAATCCTATTTAAAATTTATGGAGGGAGCTAAAACTTCTAGTTGCCAAGAGAGAGCCAAAAAACCTTAAGGATTTAGACAAGATCCATACAGAAGAGTGGACCAAAATCCCTCCTTAAATGTGTGCAAATCTGGTCACCATTACAGGGAACATATTACCTCTGTGCTTGCCAACAAGGGTTTTTCCACCAAGTACTAAGTTATGTTTTGCCTAGGGATCAAATATTTATTTTACTCACTGAACTGCAACTCTATATATATAGAAAT